>NC_133618.1:641198411-641395911 GCF_048593235.1 Sminthopsis crassicaudata | reverse complement strand
AGAATGAAGAACAATGTTTATAAAGAAAGAGATTTGGGTTTGATGTAAGGAACACCTCCCTGACAACTAAGGAGGGCTAGCCCAAAGTTGAAAGAAGCCACCTTTGAAGTAACGGTCTTCAAGCACACAACAGACGTTTCATAAATGCTTGTTGACTGATTGATCCAAGTGGAGGCTGAGTGACTGCTTGTCAGGGATATTGGAGAGGCAAATTGTCAGGCATGTGGAGAACTAGATGATAGTCAAAATTTGAGATTTGGGGATATAAGTTAGCTAAAGATCCTACCAGGGATTTAATTCCAAAGATATATTTTCAATGGAAGTAATTCAGAATGGAATTATAATTGTGATAATTGCTGTTAAATATGAGTTGCCTGAGTAATGAGGATAGACTGCTAGATAGACAGACAGGATAGATAGATGATAGATAGATAGACAGATGGACAGGACAGATAGATAGACAAGTAGATAGGATAGATAGATAGATAGATAGATAGATAGATAGATAGATAGATAGATAGACAGACAGACAGATGGACCAGGCAGACAAGCAGACAGACAGACAGGTAGATAGGTACATAGGATAGACAGATAGATAGAGAGAGAGAGACAGATACACAACAGACATAGACAGATAGACAGATAGATTGACAGGACAGACAAATAGATAGATAGATAGATACATACATACATACATACATACATACATACATAGACAGGTAGACAGGATACATACATACATACAAAGATACATAGATAGACAAATAGGTAGGCAGAAAGACAGATAGAGAGATGATAGATAAAAAGATAGACAAGTAGACTAGACAGATGGATATATAGAAAGATAGAGAGATAGATGGAAAGATGGAGAGATGGACAGACAGATAGATAGATAGATAGATAGATAGATAGATAGATAGATAGATAGATAGATAGATAGATAGATAGATAGATGATAGAAAGACAGACAAATAGATTAGACAGATGGGTAGATAGATAGATAGATTATAGATAGAAAGACAGACAAGTAGACTAGACAGATGGGTAGATAGAAATAGAGACATAGATGGACAGTTGGAGAGATAGATAGATAGATAGATAGATAGATAGATAGATTATAGATAGAAAGATAGACAAGTAGACTAGACAGATGGGTAGATAGAAATATAGAGACATAGATGGACAGATGGAGAGAGATAGATAGATAGATAGATAGATAGATAGATAGATAGATAGATAGATAGATAGATAGATGATGGATAGATAGATCCAGCATTTATCAAGCACTACATGCCAGGAACTGTGCTCTTTCATCAATATTAATTAGGTTTGAGATAGGCTCTACAGCTGTTTTATTCCATTCAAACCTTACATCCCTTGTGTTAGTATAACAGGTCTTATCATACTCATTTCACTTGGAAGGAAATGAAGCTAAGAGTTTAAGGGAGTGAAGTGACCCTTGGTTACACAGCTAGTAGCTGTCAGAAGTGGAACAGAGGATGTCTCTTCCTGACTCCAGGCTATTCTCAGCTCTGCTGCCATTCACATTCTGGACACCGGCCTCCCTCAGGGAACTTTCAAATTGCAACTCACTTGCTTTGACTGATATATCATGCCATTGACTCATATTGAGCTTGTGGGCCGCTGAAACCATTGAAACCACTGAAAAAGTGTGTCTTTTTCAGACTAACTGTTGTCTAGCTATGACTCCCCCCATCTTTCACATTTAAAAAAAAATTCATACGTAAGAATTCACTTTTAATGTTGAGTTCTAAGAGTCACATTGTAAGAAGGACACCAAGAAGTGATAGGATTCAGGATGGCAAGAGACTCGCGATCTTACTGGACAGGGATAAGTAGGAAGAACTGGTGATAGTGCACTTAGATTTCCAACAGTCCTGTGGAAAAACAATCAGATCTATGTCACTTGAACCTCAGAGTACAGAGTAATGAGGGGAGGTGACAGAAGAGGCTTCCTCCAAGGCTAGACTTCCTAACACTCCACAAGCCACATGGGCTCCTCGAGAGGAAGGAGACTCCTTTACTAGAACTCTCCAAACAAAGCCTAAACGACCATTTTTGGGGCCTGTTGCTGAGAGTGGGTGAGACTTAAATGGCCCCTTCCAATTCTAAGGTTCATTGGATCTAAATTTCATCTACTTAAATTCAACTCCATTGGGATCTCTTTTTAAATCCCAGTTCTGCCTTCCAACTTTTAAACTGGAATCTTAACCAGTCCGGGACCACTAGGATTTTGCTCTAAATTACCACAATTTAGAGGCCACAAAAATTCAACAAATGCACTCTAGTGCTTAGAAAGAGTAAATTTAACCCCTAATTAGCAAGACTAATTAGATAAAATAGGGACTTTTCAAATACCCAATTCCCCTTTTTGATCAACTGAAAGTGTCTTAATCACATATTATTTTCATATCACCCATTATGAGGGTGCTTGTGGCAAAATTGCTAGGTACAATTCTGGCTTTAATCATCTCTCCTAGCTTCACATCACCTGCAAATTTTATACAAATGTCATCTAAACCTTTGTCTAAATCATTGATAGCGTTACTCTTACTTTTGTGAACATGGCCAACTCATTGAATTTCTCTGAGTCTCAGTTTCCCCAACTATTAAAATGAATAAATTTAATTAAATTTAAGTCCCTTCCAGTTCTAGTTCTAGGATACTATGTTAAATGGTACAGGGTCAAACATAGATCCTAAGACACTTGACTAAAAGATCACTTAATGTCATTCAGTTTCAATTTCATCTATAAAATGGGGATAATAATAGCCCATAACTCACATAGAGATTCCAAAGAATAATACGTATAAAGTACTTTGCAAATATTAAAGTGCCATATAATTATAATTATATAATTATATCTAGCCATTATAATAGTTTAAGTTCGAAAGTTAACTCTCCAAATTGACATTCAGCCATTAATAAGAATCACTTAGGCTTGATTGTCAAGCTCAAAGCTTCTTAAACTGTGGGTCGTAGCACCATAACTGAACGTGGGAGTCGCAAAATTTTGATGTATCATCAGTAAACATTTGATCTGTATAATCTATTTTAAATATGCCCAGGGTTGCATAAAAATTTCCTGGGCAAAAAGGGATCCTGAGGGGAAAGAACTTAAAAAGCTCTAATCTAGCCCCTCTCTCTTTACTATGAGACCAACAAGAGGAGCATTGAGCATTAGGCCAAATGCTTTAGTACAATTAAGCTAGCTTACATTCAGAGCACTCTCCTGATCTACCAGTCTAATTAGCTCTTTTTAAAACACCAACGTGTGCGCACACACGTCATGAAGTTAGCCTGGTCTTATCTTAATAAAGCCATGTTGGTTCACTACTGCTTTCTCAAGATGCTCATCCAGCATCCCTTTCTTTAGTAATAAGGTTTTGGAATTTTGTCAGAAATGGAAATCAAGGAGTGTGTAGACCCCTTCTTCTTCTCGAGCAGGGGGTATCAAGAAGGGAGCGATGGGGTGCTAATCCCACCAGCTCAACGTGAGTTCTGGCTGGTTTCTTTAAAACATCACAGGTAAGGGGGATATTACTGCTCCTTGCTTCCCAACTCCAGAGCAAGGATTGAGCAACCAATTTCTTCCCAGCATTCTTTTCTAAATGACTGACCTTTAAAACATTCATGGTCCACATGTCCTAAATGCTAATGGCATCTCTATACTTAGGTCAAGCCTGAACCTGCCTCTCCACAACTTTCAGCCATTGTTGCTAGTCCTGTCCTCTGCAGCCAAGTCCCATAAATCAGTTCCTCTTTCACATGAAAAATCCCTCAAACACTCGAACACAACTCTCGTGTTCCTTCTGACTCTTTCAGTCTTTAGATGGAACATCCAGTTTCTTCTTCCCGCACCCTTCCCCATCCTGGTTATCTTTCTCTGGAGTTTCTCCAACCCACACTGGTCCAACTGAAAATGTTTCCAGAGTAGAACCCAATGTCTAGAGCTGCCATCATCTCCCAAGCTTCCGACATTCTGCCTGTCCAGAAGGGTTATGTGTCACGGCTGCTATGTGATGGCCAGCTTGGAGCCCATGAAAACCCCCTGCTGGTTTCCCCTGCACTACTGCTGAAGTCCATTTTAAATGCAAGGGTAAGACTCGACATACTTTCATCTTGACAGATTTGGACCCCCACTCTGGCCCGCTGAACTTTTTGGCTTTTAATTGTTTTATCCTTGCTTTCAGCACCGAACATGTTAGGCATTGCTCCTTTTTTGTGTCAATTAAATTTTGACATCTATCCCTTCATGCATTGCTCCCCTTCTCACTCCCCATGGTCCAGGCAAACTTTACCTTTCTCTGTAGTTCAGAAGTGAACCCTTTTCTCCAGCCTCTTTGCCTTTGCACTGGCCATCCCCCAAGCTGGTAATGGTCCTCCTTGGTTCTGCCTCACGGAATGCACCTCCTTCAAGCTGCAGCTCAAGGATCACTTTTTACATGCTCCCTTTCCTGCTCCCCTAGCTGCTGCTGACCTCTCTTCCTCCCTATCTTCTATTTGACTAACTTTAAAAAAGCATCCTGTATACATTTATTCTGTGTGCAACCAGGTCCCCAAATTTGTACAATGAGAAGTTCTAATAATGTAAAATATAATTATTGGTTGTAGTCTAATGGAAATAAGTATTGCATTGTTTGAATAAACAATGTTTACTGATCTGTATAGTGCATCCATTGATAGAATGGGCCTCCTCATAGTTTTAATTTTATATTGCCAGCATCCAGCATCCAATAGGTACTTAATAAATGCTTATAGATTTGCTGATTGACTGATCCAAGCTCCTGTAAAAATGTTCAATACCATATGGCCATGGACAGAGCTCTGGGACACTTATATTAAATGACCTTCTAAGGTGACCTTGAATCATCAAGGACTATTCTTCGACTCCAACCACTGAACATTTCTGGATCCACCTAACTGCTACTATCCTATTTTTCTCTTAGTGTTTAGGATGAATGCTTTGCTAAAATCAAAGCTAACCTACATCTACAGGACTTCCTCGATTTTCCAGTCTAGTAATTCTATCAAAAAAGGAATGTGGTAAATCTGGTAGGACTGGTGCTTGATAAAGCCACTGGCTTTTTGTGATAATTGCTTCCTTTTCTAGATGTTCACTAAGCATCCTTTTAATGATATACTTTGGAATTTTACAGCAATTGAAGTCAAGCCACTGGACTATGGTTTATAGACTCCTACATCTTCCCCTGATCTCTTAAGATATGGGTCCATTTGCCCATCTGCAGGCTTGCAGCACCCTTCCCATTTTCCACTGAGAATGGGTCCACCATCATATCCACTAGTGCTTTCAGCCCTTCTGGCCCTGGTGACTTTGGGGTTCTCTCTTGATCCTGGGCTTTAATTCCCATTTCTTTTCCATTATTTCAAGCCCAAAGTCTTGGACAGCTCATCACATGGAACTTGAGGGATTGTGGTTTGACTCGGTCCATGGTTAATTTGGGCAGAGCAGTCAAATTAGTTGCATGCATGGACAAATGTTTTCACGTTATCCTCCCCAGATAACTTATCCTGCTCTTGACACTAATCTTAGCAGATATACTAATTGGGGGCCTGCGAATTTCTTTCCTCTACCATTGATCTTCAGGCAGTGCATCAAAATGACCAGATTTGGGGTTCCATCCTTTCCCCCCACCCAGGAAGTGACCAGGCCCTCAGAATAAAAGTTTCCAACACTGCCCTGTTTTGAGTATTTTTAATGATTTTTGGTCCAGTTCCTCATTTAGTTTATAGGAAAGAATATTTCATAGGCTGTGATACAACCCTCTTCTTACACAATTTTCATGAGAGTTTTCATTTCCTTTATTTGCTGATTAACATTTCCTCATAAAGAGCTCTTTTGAAAGTGTAATTTAGGGGGAGTTTTGATGTGGAAGTTCTGCATAGTGGAAAAAAAATTAGAATAGACAGGAAGAAGGCATATCAACTGGAAAACCACCATGCAGTGTGAAACTGTTAACCAAAGGAAAATATTCTTGCATGCTAAATTCAGTTGCATTCATGTAAGCTTGACCTGATCTCCCTAGGAAAGTAAATTCCATCTGGATATAATAATAAATGGTATAGCGAAAAAAAAATCTTTGGATTGGAAAGAAGTCACAAGACTTGATTTTGAATTTTGGTTCTTCTTAGATGTGTGAAAAATCTCAGTTTCCTAATTAAGTAACATAAGTATAAGTAATACTCTGAGACTCAACTAAGGCAAATCAACTGGGGCTTTGCCTCTGGGTGCTAGAATTGGAGTGGTGCTAAAAATCACTTTCACTCAGTCACACAGAGCTTAACACCTAGCACCTAGCAAGAATAATTCATTAAAATTGGAAGCCAGCTTCCTTCCCTTCCAACCTTGGTTGTGCCCTGTTGCTCTCTTCCCTTGCTCAGTTCCAACCTTGCTCTCTAACCCTCAAAGGGATACAGAAGCATACATTTTTTGGCAACACAATTTGCATTGACCACCTCAAAAACTGCTAGTGATCAATTCTATTTATACTAGTTCCCTTCTAGAATTATTGTGAGGTCTAGGTGAAACAATGGACGCTAAGTATCTTGTAACAGAAAAATGGAGTATTTTCCTTATTCATAGTCATAAGCTAAGAGACTACACTATATCAAAGGCCTGAAGCCAGATTCTTATACTGGCACATTACTGTAGAGGAAATCCTTTTACTTCCCTCTGTCAATCAGACCTCTCCTCATTATTCACCAATGGAAAATTAGGGAAGATGGAGAATTGTTGAGTCTTAAGGATGACCGGTCCTTAGGTCCTTAAAAGATCATCTGGTCCATTTGGCTGCCATAAGGCAGCTCAAGATTCAAGCTGGCTCTAGTTAAAACAGCAATAGAGAACCACCCCCCTCTATCACTTCTGTCTTTGTTTCCTTTCTCACTCCTACTGAAGAAGAGAACTTCATTTGACATGTTCTTAATCTAGTATCTATGAATGATGGGTTCAAGACATCCACAAACTTACATGGAGAAAAAGTTACATTTTAATTTAAGCATAATTATTTTCCTTATTAATTCTGGGTAATTTTTAAAATTAGAAGTATTATTCTGAGAATGGGTGCACAGGTTTCATGAGATGGCCAAAATGACCCAAAAAAGCTTAAGCACCCCTGCCCTGGCTGCTCATTTTCAGAGCTTTTGTGTGTGCCCTTATTTTAATTTACATGTCAATACCCATTTCAGTGGAACTGTGATCTCATCAGTGGGATCCTCTTTGGACCAGAGGCCCATTTACAACTTTCCATCAGTCTGGTTCTTAGCCGTGTCTTTCCATAGACTCACCACCAAGATTGTACAAAAATACTGGGAAGTTTTCTTCTGGTTCTTTTAATGTGTCACAGATACCTGTTAGCTCCGGCTCACCCTATCTGCCCTGCCCACTGCCTTTTCCAGCCACACATGTCCCGATAAGTTCCCTCAGACAAGCCATGGTGGGAAGTAAGATCCAGCCTACACAACTCACAATACCACAATGCCCTCTGTGTCACCTGCAAGTTTAAAGAGAGACGTACAGCAAAACAATGGGATTCTGTAAGCATTGACACTGGTCAATCGCCTCCCTGTAAGATCTTTTCTCCCTCTCCTTCTTAAATCTTATCCTATTATAGATAGATCCTATTATTTTTCTGTTCATTCTGACTCCCATGATCCTTCTCTTCCTTTGGGTTTCTATACCCTTTTCTTTCTGACCTTATCTCCTCGCCCATCTATTTCTCCCTCAAAAGCAATGAGTTCGAGCAGAGTGATTATGTGCCTCAGTGCTACCATCTGAGATCCTCCACTCCATGTGTTATATTGCCAAGAGAGCTTTTCTCATCATGGGCTTATTTCTTTGATTTTGGAACTTTTACTCTTTGAAACTTCTGCAGAAAATACGTTTGTGGGGTCACCATTATAGGGTTCTTTTTATTCTCCCTTACCCCATTCCAAGATACAGTGGCTGTGTGTCCTCTCTTTATGTTGTCAAGATGGAAACTGAGAAGAAATGGCCAGAGAAAAGAAAGAAAAAAAAAGAAAAGAAAGCCCTGCCCCATCCTCTTTTAGTTAGCTATTCCCAGATTTCATCAGGCTCGCTTATTCTCTGTCTACGAAACATTTCATGGAGAATATGATGTAATCAAAATCCAAAAAGGTCACAAGTGATGGTTGAATTGAATTGACAACAGGAACAAATGTAAAATTCCCAACTGAAAAATCCAACAAGTCTTTTTACATATATGGATGGTCAAAATGAATTTCTTTACCCCGATCATGTTCAAAAGCTGGCTGTCTCCTTCTGCACACAGAGTCCATCATCCCTTGATCAGGAGCTGGAGAGCAGACTTTCTCAGGGAGACTTGATTCTGGAATCATGGTTGGTCACTGCAGCAATTGGAGTTCTGAAGTCCTTTAAATGACTTGTCTTCAACCGAGCTGCAATACCACCACTAGGTTCATAAACCAAAGAGATCAAAGAAAAGGGAAAAGGACCAATTTGTACAAACATATTTATAGTACATCTTTTTGTGATGGCAAAAAACTAGAAATCGAGAGGATGCACACCAATCGCAGAATGGCTGAACAAGTTGTGATATGTGATTGTGGTGGAATAGTGCGGTGCCATAAGAAATGATGAGGGAGATGGCTCCAGAAAAACATGGATAGAAAGGAGAACATTGTACACAATAACAGCAATGTTGTAAGGATGATCAATGAGGAAAGGCTTGTCCAAGACTATGTCCAAGAGCCACAACAATTCCAAAGGACTACCATGATGAAAAGCATTATCCACCCCCAACTGAGAATGGTCAAAAGATATGAAGAAACAATTTTCAGATAATGAAATTAAAGCCAACTATAGTCCTATGAAAAAATTCTATTGATTACAGAAATGCAAATTCAAACCATTGAGTTCCACCTCACACCTCTCAGACTGGCTAAGATGACATGAAAAGATAATGACGAATGTTGGAGGGGATGTGGGAAAACTGAGACACTGATACATTGTTGGTGGAGTTGTAAGCTGATCCAATCATTCTGGAGAGCAACTTAGAACTATACTCAAAGGGTTACCAAGATGTTCATACCTTTTAATCCAGCAGTGTCTCTACTGGGACTATATCCCAAGAAGATCATAAAGGAGGGGAAGGGATCCCATGTGCAAAAATGTTTGTCGGAGCTCTTTATGTGGTGGCAAAAAATTGGAAAATGAGTAGCCCATCAATTGGGGAATGGTCTACTCCAATAAGATGGTATATGAATGTAATGGAATATTATTGTTCTATAAAAAATGATGGACAAGCTGATTTTAGAAAGACCTGGAAAGATTTACATGAACTGATACTGAGTACAACAAGCAGAACCAAGAATACACTATACTATAGTAACAACAAGATTGTGAGATGATCAATTATGAAAGACTTGGTTCTTCTCAGAGGTTCAATGACCCAAGGCAATCTCAATAAACTCTGCTTAGAAAATGACATCTGCATCCAGAAAGAGAACTGTGGAATGAATGTAAATCAAAACACTCAATGCTCACTTTTTTCTGTTTTTTTTTCTTGTGGTTTTTCCCTGTTCTGATTCTTCTCTCCCAACATGATTGATAAAGAAATGTACATGTATAGCCAGGAAAAAAAAACAATTTAAAAGAAAAAAATAAAAACATCAACCACTGCTTGCCTTCTCAATGGGTGGAGGAGATGTGGGAGAGAGGGAGAGATTTGAAATTAAAAAATAAATTTTAATAAATTTTAAAACTCTAATATTTCTTTTATATATCAGCCTTTCAGATGGATGGCTAGCTATGGTGGTGCAGTGAGTTAAATACTGGATCAAGTGTCAGGAAGATCTGGGTTCAAATCCAACCTTAGATACTTACTGGCCATGTGACCCTGAGCAGATCTAATTGTCTCAGCTGCCTCAACTGTAAAAGGAGGATAATACCAGCACTCAACTCCCAGTATTGCTGTGAAGACTAGATGCTTGGCAAGCTCTGAATGTTTTACAGAATGGCCCCTTGGAACCTAGCAGTCATTAGTTATGGGTTAAGGCTTTCTTTTCAATGCTCACTTTTTTTTCATTTGGGAAGGGAGAAGTGTCAGGAAGAAAACAAAATGAAGCTCATTATTTGAAAAAAAAAAAGAGTAAAATAAAAAAGTGATGATTTCACTCTTGTTGATAGAGAAAAATTTGTCATTTTCCTGCCATTCATTACCCTCCTTCTGTGATCCTTAAATGCAATGCTGCTCAAAATCATCCATTATTTTTCTTTGGAAGAGTTTACAAATGAGTTTATATTCTAACATGTCTTTGGCAGTCATTTCTCTATGTTTGATAAGTAAGTAAAATATTGGCTTACTAAGATCCTTCTGGGGTGTTTTGCTTTTCTTATAAAGGCAATTTATAACAGACCTTTGCTAAACAAAAATGATTTTAATCAGTGTCAATGTCATTTCTTTCATCCATTTCTAAGATTTGACTTTCAACTACTTGTTGAATAGTTTAAAACTATGGTCTGAATTGTACGCAGTGTCTTTTTTTCTCATTATTACTCTTTGTCCTTCCTTTTTACTAATTCTGATCACAGCTCTGACAAGTTGACAGTCTGTTAGCACACAGACAGCTGGTTCAGAGATAACTCCCACATCGATAACAAATCTTTTCCTGTTTGTTAAAATGTAATCTATTTATTTTTTTACCATGTTATTTGGTGCTTATCATTTCCAGTGCCCACCAATTATCTTCTTCAAGAGAGTCCATCACCAAGCATTTATAAGCACCTGCTATGTGCCAAGCACTGAGTTGAGCATCGGAGATACAAAGAAAGGCACAAGTGTTCCCTGACTATAAGGAGCTCACTGTTTAATGGAGACAAATAAGTTTTCTGTAATAATTCAGAGGTAATCACAAAGGAAGGCCCTAACATTAAGGGTAACAGGAAAGGGTAACTGGGAAGGTTAAGATTCGAATTGAGATTTGGAGGAAGCTGGAGAAGTCAGAAGGGAAAGATGAGGGGGAAGACTCCAGCAATGAACAAAGGGTGACAAGCAGAAATGGATTATCAGGTTGTGAAGGCCTTGACAAGCCAAACAGAGGTGTTTGATGCTGATCCTGGAGGGGACACGGGAGCCATGGGAGTTTTCTGAATAGGAAGAAACACAGTCAGTTCCTCACTTTGAGTCTGTCCTTCAAATGGATTGAGGAGACCAATCTGAAGGCTGTTGTGATGGTCCAGAATGGTGGTGCTGAAAGGCAAAAGCAGCTTCAAAGCCTCTGAAAACTGGGTTTTTAATCCAGTTCTCAGACACTTAGAGGGGCCTCTTGTCCTAGAACAATTGGAAACTTTTGATATCTAGTCTCCAACTATGACAGCAAGACATTGTTTCCCCTTGAGATAAATGCTTATATTTGAATCCTGGCTCCGAGGTTTCCCTGATGCATGTTCTTAGACAAGCTATTTATGTTTCTAGAAAGGGGCCCCATGTTTCCTTCAAATTGATGAGAACTCTTCTCAATCAGCCTCAGGCCTGGACATAAGAAGCAATAAGCATAAGGGTTTATCATATCTGGGATATTAATGGTGCTTATCTTTCCCAGCACAAGTGAAATTATAAATATAAAGAAATAAGAAATGATTAAAATTGCATTTTTGTGGTTAAAAAAATCCTCAGTGTCTGCATCTATAAAATGGATCTAACCAATACCAACACTGCTTAGCAGCCAGAGTTCTTGTGAGAGGAGCACTTCGTAGACCATGAGTCATGGAAACAAGAGCTGCTTTCATGTATCACCTCTACACATGGTGTGGGCAAGGACTCCCGACTGGCTGAGAGAATGTGGAGCCAGGATACCACATGAGAGTCGGATGGACTTCAGGACTTTGAGATTGATAGCTCAAAAGGGCAGCAAGGTTTGTACTTCTGAACGATGGGCTAGACACCTGATCATCGGAGAGCCAGGGTTTGAGAGCTGCAAGCCAAATACTGAGGACAGCACAGCACTCGGCGCAAGAGAATTCTCTTGTCTTGGTGGAGTGAAAAATCTTCTCTCCATCCTGACTAAAGGACTCCTATATTCTCAGGTGTTCTTTAATATGTATACGCCTGTGATTTCCTTTAATTGCTTTCTTTAATAAAGAGGCTTCCTAGGTGATAATCAAGCTACATGAGCTCAGATCCATAGACCTTCAGAGCTTACCTGAAGCCTTTGGGACACGACACCAAGGAATCCAAATAACTTACCCATAAGCCAAGTCATGAGACTGAATTTCTAATCCCTTCTTTCCAGCCCTAGTTATTTGTCATTTACTCATTGTACAACTTTGAAGGAGTGCCTCTGTCAATCTGAGCCTCAAATTACTCATCTGTCAAATGGGAAAAGTGACTCTTGCATCCTGTTCCTCATAGAGCTTACAAGAGGAAAACACTTGGTAAACCTTAAATTTCTATAGAAGTGAAGTTTGTTCCTATCAATCAAGACGAAGTGAGAAAGAGGCCCGTGAAATGATTTAAATCTGTAATTTTTAAAGTTTTAAAATTGGTTTTGGCTTAAGCCATTCTAAAGACAAGCTGAGCGCAAGAATGACATGAATTATAAAACTGGCTTCATTGAGAAAGTTTCCCCCTATTTGATACCAGTTTTATTTCATAATCCCAACGGAAAGGAAATTCTGAGGTAGGACACTTACTGTAGTATTTCTCTTTCATTTTTTTGGCAGAGAAAGTATTTCAAAATACATGAAGCAAACAAGCAATCCCCCAAAAGCATGTGGTAGCCTGTCACGAAGGCATTCATTCCTCTTCAGAGAAAAGAGGTGACTTCAGGACAATCAAAATCTTTCACACCGAGTTTAACAACTGCTGGCAAAAGTCAACACTCAAGGTGGCTGACAAATCTCCTCTCCTGGATTTAGGTTTCCTTGTTTTTAGCTCCTAGCAAAGAAATACTGGCTACCTCTCACTTTGAAAAAGTGAACACCTAGACAAAGGAAAATGGAAACTGTTATTTCCTGAGGAAGGGTAGAAGAATGTTTATTCTCTTCAGGGTAATGAGCACTAGAGTCTCTAAGTCTTCTCTCCTGGCAGAAGGAAAATGAATCCTGGATAACTACAAAATATGGGACTCCTCACAGAAAAATGGAGAACTGGGAGAGGAGTGATCCCTCCCTGGATATCAAGCAAGGGCTGCTCTGCAAGGGCTGAGGAGCAGCAGAAAGCGGCCTCTGAGAACAAAGCATTCTGACAAGAGAACAAGAGGAAAATCCATGGTGGTTGCCAGATTTGACCAGTTAGACTGAGATGTATCTCAATGACCAGCTAGAGCTCTGGCATGATAGGGGGAGGTGAAATATCTTGTTAAGATATCTCTAATCACCTGGAAATTAAGGAACTGGTTAGACAACTAAATTCTTGACAAAGGGGGCTTAGGGTTAAACCGACCCATAGCAACTATGGTCAGTGACTAGACATAAGACTTTTTGAGGGGAGTGTAATCCAATCTAATTGCAATTGGGGTGGTGAATCTGACCAACTGTAACTTTGATTGTAATCCAACCTAGTAGAGATTGGGGTGGTGAATCTGACCAACTGTAACTTTGACTGTAATCCAACCTAGTAGTGATTGGGGTGGTTATCTGACCAACTGTAACTTTGACTGTAATCCAACCTACTAGTGATTGGGGTGGTGAATCTGACCGACTGTAACTTTGATTGTAATCCAACCTAGTAGAGATTGGGGTGGTGAATCTGACCAACTGTAACTTTGACTGTAATCCAACCTACTAGTGATTGGGGTGGTGAATCTGACC
The DNA here is from genome assembly GCF_048593235.1 of Sminthopsis crassicaudata. Taxonomy (NCBI): domain Eukaryota; kingdom Metazoa; phylum Chordata; class Mammalia; order Dasyuromorphia; family Dasyuridae; genus Sminthopsis; species Sminthopsis crassicaudata. Next base: position 641,382,077 of record NC_133618.1, on the reverse strand, counting down.
GACTGTAACTTTGATTGTAATCCAACCTAGTAGTGATTGGGGTGGTTATCTGACCAACTGTAACTTTGACTGTAATCCAACCTAGTAGTGATTGGGGTGGTTATCTGACCAACTGTAACTTTGACTGTAATCCAACCTAGTAGAGATTGGGGTAGTGAATCTGACCAACTGTAACTTTGATTGTAATCCAACCTACTAGTGATTGGGGTGGTGAATCTGACCGACTGTAACTTTGATTGTAATCCAACCTACTAGTGATTGGGGTGGTGAATCTGACCGACTGTAACTTTGATTGTAATCCAACCTAGTAGAGATTGGGATGGTGAATCTGACCAACTGTAACTTTGACTGTAATCCAATCTACTAGTGATTGGGGTGGTGAATCTGACCAACTGTAACTTTGATTGTAATCCAACCTAATTGAAATTTGGATAGTAAATCTGACCAATTATAATCTAAGCTAATTGCAATTCTGACAGTAAATCTGACCAGTTATAGCCAATCTTGACTGTAAATCTGACCAATCTAAACCCTGTAGGGAGGGGTAAAGAACCAAGCTGCCAATATCAAGTTTTCTCCCTCAAAGTACTCCATGTGTCTCAGATGTAAGTATACCTGCTTCACATGAGAATCACTGAATCTTAGAGTGAGAATCTCTCACGCTAAGGAGCACAGGTTTTAACACTACTTACTCCTGGACTAGCTTGCAAATGGGGGAGCATTGGGCAGCTGGTCCCAGGCTTACTCCCCTATCTTGCGGAGTTCCACAGAGTCCTTTGATAACAAGCTGGAGGAGTCTAGTAGCTAGAGGAGGCAATCAGGATAGAAGCCCAAGTGTCTGCCATATCAGAAGTTGAAGAAATCGCACAGGGTGGGGATGAGGGATTGAGTGGCAGATATTTAAACTGAAAGGGGAAGACTTAGAGATGACAAGCTATTCATCTTCAAAGATTTGAAGGGCTATCCCATGAAATAGAGGCAGCTAAATAGTTCCAGAGTGTCTAAAGCACAGGGTCTGGAGTCAGGAAAACTCCTCTTCTTGATTTCAAATTGAGTCTCAGACACTAAACTAGCTGTGTGATCCTGGGCAAGTCACTTTACCTAGTTTGCCTCAGTTTCCCCCTCTGTAAAGTGAGCTGAGGAAGGAAATGGCCAACCACTCCAATATCTCTGATAAGAAAACCCCAAATGGGGTCACAAAGAATTGGCCAAAAAATAACCAGACAACAAAAGTACTTAATAAATGCTTTTAATTTCATTCATTCATTTTCTTCTAATTCTAAGATTCTGTAATTTGGGAGCTGTGAACACCCTGCCACAGGAGCTAAGGGAAGGCCTGGAGTCTGACAAGATCTTTCCAAAAAAGGAAATTCTCGCTAAAATTAGCATCAAAATACAGTTAGGTTTTAACTCTGCAAAGGGGAGGAGGGAGGACTGAGATTTAATTTCTGACTGCACCTGACTTGTCTCCAGGCTGTTTCCCGACAAGAACAGAAGAAAGAGATGAGAGAAGGGAGAAAGCTGGAGAGAGATCCACTTGGGTGTCTCTTCCCGGGCATTCAGAGATCATACTAACAGGGTTTAATGGAAGCAACTGCCATGCACTTGGCTTTGTTGGAACTCAGTGTCTGATGAACCAGGCATTTAATTAATAAGCATTTACAAGGCTAAAGCCCTATAAGGCAGCTAATCTAGGCACTCTTCCCATTTTACAGAGGAGAAGACAGAGGCTCAGTGAGGTAACGTAAGGTGTCCACCTTCACCCAGCTAGAAAGCATCAGATGAGGAATTTGAACCAGAGGCCTCTGCACTCCAAGACCAATGCTCTATATCAGTGGTCCTCAAACTTTTTAAATAGGGGCCGGTTCCCTGTCCCTCAGACTGTGGGAGGCCGGACTAGAGTAAAAACAAAAGCTCACACTGTCTCTGCCCCTCAGCCCATTTGCCATAACCCGAAGGGCCGCATAAACATCCTCAGCGGGCCACATCTGGCCCATGGGCCGTAGTTTGAGAACCCCTGCTCTATACACTACACCATGTTTATCCTTCATTAATACTAGTCTGATGCAGGATTAAATGGCATTTATTGGGCACATACCCACACATGACAGAGAAGAAGGTCAGGGGCTGGGGGGACATTCAAAAGGACACATCCTGGCTATGAATCCAGTCAAAGAATCACGCCCCATGTCAACCAAAATCCTCAGCCATAAATAGACCCCATTACCCCACAGGTACTGAGATGGAGAAGCCGTGGAGTTATCGATTGTGTACGTGTTAGAAATCAGTCAGAATAGATGCGATTTAAAAATGTGTTACGTGCCTGCTGTATGCTGAGCCCTGGGCCAGGCCGGAGAAAGGAGATACCAGATCCCTGCAAGCTGAAAGGGTGTTGGGCCCTTGGGCCAGAATTCACCCTTATCCATCGCGTCACTTACCTTTCCTGGCTGGAAGGAACAATGAGAGTGTGGCCCCCACTGATCCTTTCACTGATAAAAGCTTCTCCTGAGTGAGGAATAATCGCAGGGGTGCTTTCTCCACCATTCAGAGCCTGAGAGAATGGCCCAGTGCGCCCCAGGAGGGCCACCCAGTCACTATGTATCAGAAGCAGGGTATGGCCCAGGCTTATCATATCAAGAACCAGGTAACCTTAAAGCAAGTGGCAAGCTGGGAAATGCCTAATGAGAGAGTGAGAGAGCCAGAGAAAACTCCTATAAGTTTTGTCAGCATGGCTAACATTTTCTCCATCACTTTCTCCAACTGGACAATGAACAAAAAGACAAATCAAGTGGCTTTTTCCTATACCCAAGATGTAAATGCTTGAAATTTAGTAATAGACTTGAAACTGTTTTGAACTGGCTTTAGCAAAATCCCTGCTTCAAGCTCCATATAACTACTAACTATTCATATTACCATTATTATAGCATGTCTTCCCTAATGAACCTAGTGGTCCTATGGACGTATGGGTCTGTTAGAGAAGAGAGGAGTTAGGATTCAGGCCTAAAGGGACCCTAGAAACTGTTTCATCCAATTCCCTCACTGCGCAAATGAGGAAACAGAAATCCATGGAAAATTATTTAGCCAAGATCACAAATAGCAGTTGATGTTTGGATGCAGTTTGCTGATTCTGGATTTTTGCTTTTCCCGTGGGTCCAGAATATATCACTCAATTTTCCTTTAGCTCCATTTGGCCAAAAGAACATCCTTCATTCCTTTCTTGCTCTTCTCTCCATTTAAGTCACCTCTCTAGGTCAGGCCTTCATCACCTCTCACACTGATTATGACAACGTCCTCCTAAGTGGTCTCCCTGTCTCCAGCCTCCCCCCTTCAAGCCATCCTTCATACAACTCCCAAACAGATCATCCCTAGATGTAGATCTGACAACATCTCTCTTGTAATCATTAAATTAGTGGTTCCCCGTTGTTTTTTTTTTAAGATAAAATATAAAAACCTATATTTAGGTTACCATTTACCTTTTTAGTCTAATTTCATATTTTCCCCATTATTCCTCCTTATATAATCAAACTGACTTGCTGTTTCTCATCCTGCCACCTACAGGGCAGGCAAATCAGCATAGCATCCTGAAGGAGAGATGGAGGTACGCTCCAGGGGTGCCAAAACACCCCATCTGTCTCCCATGATCCCCAAATAAAGACATCCCAGGAACCAGAGTCCTAGAATCCTGGGAACATCAATGCCTCCAATACAATCATCCTTGCTTCCATGCTAGCCATAACAGCCATCATTAAGAGAGAATTCATCGCAGAGCAGCCCACCTTCCTTGCCACCACAAAAATTAACCGTTGACCAACTAGTACTGATGAAAAGGAAAGTCTGAGAGCCCTGGAAACTGTCAGTCTCCCCCAGATCTCACCAGCCCTGCTTCCAGCCCAGCAACCACAGCCTCATCCTAGGAAGTAACCTCTATGGAGATGTGGCTTCTGTGGCGGCTGCAGCCACAGCTTCGGAGAAGAAAGTGCTCGCCACCACAAAAATCTTTGTGAACTAGTCCAAAACAGAAAGTGCCATGATTTTATCAATGGAAGGAAGATGGAAGAAAAGGCTCGGCTATCTACTTTTCTGCTGTACCCCAAAGATTTTTCCATCTGATGTGCAGCAGATGCTTCTTTGGGGTGCTATCTCCTATTAGAATATAAGTCTCTAGAGGCAGGAACTCTCTTGCTTTTCCATTTGGATTCCCAGTACTTAGTGCATGCCTTGGTATGTGGGAAATACTTAATAAATGCCTTTTTATGCATTCATAAACTATGTTCCATCTTACACCTCCATGTTTTGCTCAAATGGCAACTCAGTTCCTCCTACCCATCAATCGGCAATTACTTCATAGATAGATAGATAGATAGATAGATAGATACATAGATACATAGATAAGTCTTAGTTCTCGCCACTAGAAGGTAAACTTCTTTGCAGGTGGGGACTATTTCATTTCTGTCTTTGTGCTTGGAGAGCCGATACGTCTCTGACAATTTAGGAACTCGACAAATTCTAGTTTAGTTGAATTGGGTTGAATGAATTGGAAGGGTCTCTAGCTCCCACCATCTTGCGTGTCAGGAATCGGGAGAAAAACAAACATAGGAGTAACATGACCACCATCTTGAAATACCATCAGGACCACCAGGTGCGAGAGGAACAGATGGAGAGCACTTGGCCCCAGAGGACAGAATCAGGGGTAAAGGGTGAAAGGTGCAGAAAGGTTGGTTTAGGGTTAGGGTAGGGAATAACTTCCAAACCATTAGAGCCAGCCCTGGGGAATGGGCTGCCCCCAAAATGGAAAGAGTTCCCCTCTTGGGAGGGCTCCACTCAAAGGCACATGAGAGAGGGGAGACTTGTTCTGGCTTGGGGCGACCTTGAGTCTGGTTGGTAGTGGATTACATGAGGTTCCCAGAGGCATCAAAAAGGAGTGCGATAATACACCCCATGTAGGAGTGAACTGACCTAAAAGCACTTCGGGGCAAATGTGCCAAGCGTTGGTATTCTGTCACCCGCACTTGGAAGGATTTCAAGCAGGACGGTGTAGCACCCAGCATTTCCCTTCCTAGCTATCATGAAAGGAAAGACTATATACCATAAGAGGGAGGAAGGCATATTTCTATGGCCTCCTCTGGCATATTCAATCAATAACATCCTGTCGGTAAGTTTCTGCGGTCTCACGTCAACTCTGGGAACCTGAATGAACGATCAAAAATCTCACTTCCTTTCTTGTCGAACAGGCTGATTTCTCTATTCCTTTGAAAGAATAAAAACAAAAGAATTGCTCAATTTTTTCCTAGTTCAGAGAGGTTATATGTATGTTGTGAAATACATGAAATGTTGGGTAAAGGAGAGTATTTTTAGATTGTCTGCAGCGGGTCACTATCAGAATGGGGAGGAATTGATTCATGCTGATGGGTAATTCTTTATAATTGCCCTTCAGATCGGTAATGGGATTTCCAATCGGGACCCTTCCACTTAGCGTAAGGGTGATTTGGGGAAAGTAATTTCACTGCTTTGACCTTAAGAACCTTTTCTATAAAAGAACAGGTTGTAAATAAAGAAATTCATGTATATGTACTGTCAAAAAAAAGTTATAATTATAAAATTAATAAAAAATAAAGAAATTCAGGTCCCTTCCAGATCCCAACTATGATCCAGAGTTAATCTGGCATTTGGTAAGTGACATTTTCAGTCTTTTTTCTGGTCAGACAACAGACAAAAGCTGGCCTCAAGCCAGACTCCTCAAAGGGGTCTCCACAGCTTCCAGAAGTCCAGAAAATCTCCTTGGCCTTTGAAACTTTAATAATTTGGGATATATATATATATATATATATATATATATATATATATATATTTATACCGTAAGATAGTGACCTACGACTGTTTATTCATTAAAACCATGCTCTTCAAAGGGATGTTGGCCAATGAAGGGAATTTACCAAATCGCTGCACTGCAGTTGGAGGACATGTTCAGCAAGTAGGCCACTTGGAGTAGCCAGAGCTCCAGGACCAGAAATAAAACCTACTTGCAGTTTCCTACACTCCTTAGAGGGAAAAAAGATTCACGTTTCAACTTCCTCAAGGAGTTATTAATGAAATGACATTGCAGAGAAAAGGATCACTCTTTCCACGAGCTAAGCAGCCAGATGGGGAAATCTGAGAAACTTGGGGGAATGCAGAATTGGGTCACCAGCCCAAAGGAAGCCCCACCTCCTGAACCTGCACCTTGCCTGGGTCTTTCTAAACTCATCCATTTCTCTGACTGGTCTGCAGTCAAGAACCCTGCCCAGCCCAGCAGGTTGTTCAGCACTTATTAGAGTCAGGCCCTGAGCTAGGTACATAAAGGCAGAAATAAATTATTTCCTGCCCTCAAGGACCTTACATTCTACTGGGGGACACAACAAGTACACTTATTTTTTTATTTTTTTATTAATTTTTATAATTATAACATTTTCTTTGACTGTACATATTCATAGGTAATATTTTTTTACAACATTATCCCTTGCACTCTCTACTGTTCCATATTTTTCCCCTCCTTCCCTCCACCCCCCCCCAGATGGCAGGCATTCCCATACATATTATATATCTTATAGTATATCCTAGGTAACAAGTACACTTATAAGTAAAAGGAACAATTGAAGGAAGGACTTGTGATTTCAGTGCTATTGACAGCTGCCAAAGAAAAAACAAAGCAGAATCAAATGTCTGTAATAGTTAGCAAGAACATTTTATTAGCAAGTCCCCATGAAAACAACCAAAATGTTTTGAAAGACACGTGCTAGTCAAATCCTAGCTGTTTTGCTGGAAAACACTGCCCGGGAGGCTCATCCGTCTGTCTGTGAGAGGAACACATATGAAGGACTCTCCTGAAGCAACTGATCTTGACATTTCTAAGAATATTTTTTCTTTTTTCTCTAATGGCCCAATATGAACTAAAAAATGAATAAACAAAGATATATGAATAAGGATTCTGTGACAATAAATTCTGGGCCTGCCAGGAGAATTGGTATCTGGTCTAGTTGGAAGGAACCTTAATGGCCATCTGTTTATTCCACTTGAGCATCTCATCTACATCATGTTCAGCCTTTGTCGAAGGGCTCCAGTCAGAAGAAATCCAGTAACCTATTGCTATTATTAGGTAGTTTTGATCACTGGGAAGTCTGTCTTCCCCTTAAAACTTATTTTGTCCATGGGCACTTTCCATCCATTGACCCTAGTCCTGTCTTGTGCAGATGAACCAAAAAGGTCTCATTTCTCTTCCTCCTGACAGTTATAGGTCCCCACTAAGTCTTCTCCAGGCTAAACATCTCCTGTTCTTGTGCCAAGTAGCTTGGTAACCTGCAAGTAATTTAATGCAAAAGCGAGGTAAAATAGCGCAGAGAATGCTAGATTTGGGACTAGGAAGATCTGAGTGTAGGGCCTGCCTCTGGATAACAAGACTGAGCAGAGTCATACACATCAGACGCAAAGTCTCCAACTCTAAAGTCCCACACAGATGTGAAAAGTTCTTCTACTAAGTTCACTTAGCCTAAGGAAGTTTCAATTTCTCATCTGTTAAATGGGTATAATAATACCTTCTTTCAAGGGAAGGAAGCATCCATGGAAAGTGTTTTGCAAACGTTCGAATGGTCTAGACATGCAGTCTAAGCTCTGTCAAGCCCCATCAAGCTGGAGAGGCTGCCAGGAGTCCGGCCACAGACTCTGTGTCTGCTCTTTTAATCAACAGAGAGGTAGAAATGAGGTGATGGGGGTTTGGGCAAGGTCAGGTAGGAAAATGTCTGCAGAGGGTCGAGGACCGTGACCTGTGCAAGCAAAGGCCGAATCCCGCCAGGCTGACATCTCCCAGACCATATGAAAATGGACCTGTGACATCCCAAAGGGCTAAGGTCACGGAGCCACTAGGTAAAGAGCCTAGTCTTGAGAGGGGGACAATGAGCTCACCCTAGAGGGAAAAGGGGGGAGAGTAGAGTACGTCTGGGGTAACTGCCATCTTGCATGTCAAAGGAAAATGGGGAAACTGATGTCCAGAAAGATTTAGGCAAGCAGAAGTCCCTCTGCCTCCAAATCCAGAATTCTTCTCACCATCTCAAGGGGAATCCTTGTATTATATATTTCTCTGTTAAATCTGTGTCACGAAGGGCCCAGACTTAGACTTGGAGTCTGCTATGGAGACCCCCATGCACGCTGGACCCTCAGGCGCCTTAGAACAGCCAGGTGGTACAGAGCACCAGACCCAGGGCTAGATCTACCTTCAAATCCAGCCTCTTATCTGTCTGCCTCAGTTTCCTCATCTATAAAATGAGGATAATCATAGTATTTGCCTCCCAGAGTTGGTGTGAGAATCAAATGAAATGACATTTGTCAAGCGCTTGTCGCGTGGTAAGCTCGGTCAATGTTAGTTAGTGTTGTTTATCTGGCTATTGTTGTTATGGCTCTGCATCTTAGGCACATCAGCCCTGCGGCTACAACTGGACCATCAGCTCTGGGAGGCAGAGAATTGTGTCTGCTTAGGATCTCAAGAAGAATATTCCTTGCGCACCATAGGGACTCAATAAAGCATCTGCTGAGAGGTAGACGGGATAGTCTCTACATCAAAGGACTCAACAAATTAAAGATTTCTGAAACTTTGGGGATAGAAAGTCTGAAAGGATTTGTAGTCTAGGCCTATGGTGAATGGTTTGGTTTTAATTAACTGGCACCATTGGAATGTCGCAACCCCATTGTTAGAAAGAGGACAGGAGTCCAATCTGGAAAACCAGATTTTGAGGAAAATTTATTAAAGAAGAATCTTAAGGAATTATCTTAAGATTTCTGGCCAGGAACAGAGCAACTCTTCTTCGGGAAGAGGGAAATCCGAACCCAGAAGTGGGAGAACCTTTAAAATTGTTAACTTGGCACAGCCCCTCCCTTCAGAAAATGGCTTGTTCTGTTTCTTCTGGGTTAGTCTTTCTGATACGTCTCCTACGTTTCCCCTGAATATGTATAAACATGTTCCCCCTCCCTCATCATACATCCCGTGTTCACATAGGTGAGCTGGGCCTGCAAGCCTGTCTCCCATGGAGCTTGCTGCTGCCATCAGGGTCTGCCCGCTGTTTCCCCGGCGACACAGCGTGCCGAGGTGCCCGGTGTGATTCACGGCTCTGACTTCACGGCCGTGTTTACCCTCACCTTGTCAGCTGCTTTTGTGGCTGGTAAGGGCTTCCTTTGGGGACAGGTTGGGGCGATATTACACAGCTCTTTGTAAAATGGGTTGGCTGCTTTAAAAAAAAAAGGGGGGGAGCAAGACTTGAGTTTGTCAAGGTGGTTTCCTTCTTTTTAAGATGATGAGGAAATTTTACTGTAATGGGGTGTCTGAACCATTAGTCAGTGGAGGGTTTTAGCCACAACTTATCTAGCCGCAAGAAGCCAGTCCACAGGGGGAGGATGTTACACAGGATTTGGGTTGGTTTGGTTTGGTTTTTTTTTTTTTTTTTAAAGAAAAACCCTCAGAATTAATAAGTTTACAATCTCAATTCTTGGGGTTTTTTGAAGGCAACTATCACAATAGAATAGGAGAATCGTAGATTTCTGGCAAGAAGATCCTAGTCCAATGGATCTTCATCCACAAGGCCCCGTGGAGTGCTCCAGATTGTATCATTATCCTGGGATTAAGGACTGTGGATAGATAGGGAGTCACAGTGGTGAGATTTAAACCAAGGGCCTCTGGATCCAAACCTGCTACTCCCGCCACCGATCCAGGTTCCAGACTTCCCAAAGAGGCCGGAGACGGTCTGAGTACATTCTTCAACTCTAACATGTGATGAGAACAGTCCCTCCATCCCAGGAGACAATACCTGTAAAGCGCTAAGCACGACGCCGGCACATAATGGGCACTACAGACATGCTAATTGTTATTATTAATGATTCCCAGATCACAAAGTGTCTTTGAGACTCCTGCATGTTATGGGTGCAAGGGACGTGAGGATCCTTCATCTGTTCTCCTACATTTTTCGGCCCCTGCAGGCCCAACTTTAAGTGACAGCATGGAATGAATTAAAGAGGTAACACTAGGCTGGTTACTAACTCAGGATCTAGGACGAGTCAACAGTTCTAACCAACGTTCTAGGATTCCAAAATGGAAGAGGCTTTGGGAATGATCCATCTGGGAGATCTTGTGAAACTCTGCAATCCCATAGACGATTTAGAGTATTCACAGTGGAAGGAAATGTTCCATTTCACTTAGATGTGGGTAAAAATAAAGATATCATTTTTTTCCAATCAATGCTCACGGACCCTTGGAAATCTATCCAGAGTTCTTAATCCCATGACAAAAGGATGCAGCCAAGTAACTCCCTCACTATTTCTGATTTTTTTTTACAGATCTCAGTGTCATCGATTCACATGTGAAAGCTCTGGGTCCACATCCCAGACTTGTGTGACTTATCTCTTAATCTCAATGGGCTTGTTTCCTCATCCATATAATGAAGAGGTTATACCAGATCAGAGCTTCGTAAAACTTTTTTTCACTTGTGATCCTTTTTACGATCTGAGAAGATTTTACAGGACCTCAGGTATTTGGTATATAAATAGGTAAACAAATCCAACATTTACTGAAAATAAATCATAATTTCACAACCCCCACATTCAGTTATTAGACACCCCCCCCCCCGCCATGGGCAACACACTCTAGTTTAAGAAGCTGGTACCAGATGGTCTCTCCTGTCTCCTTCACACAAATCCGGGATCCTAATTATCGGAAGGGATGATTGTGTAGGTGAAGTAACCAAGGCCTGGAAAGGAGGCCGTCAGGTGCCCTAGAAAGGCCTTAGCTGAGGAATTTAAGACTGAAAGTTGCTAGCTGACTTCCGGCTGCTTCAGAAGCCAGATTTCTTTCATTTAGGACTTGTAATTCAGTGACTGCTTCTAGGAAGAATCCTTTCCTCACAAATGCAGAGCTGAAGGGATTTAGTCCAGCCTCCTACTCCAGTGATCCACTTTCCCAATGTCGCTCAAGCAGAAAGAGGAACATTTGGGCTTTGAAATCATGTCCTCTGACGCCCGTTCCAGTATCCTGCCCACTTCCACTCACACTGGGGTTCCATGAGGACCTGATAGAACCTGAGGAACTGGAACTCTGGGGCCCATTGGAGCTAAAATGATCTCTGACTGTGAGTTATTAGAATAAGTCCTTCCTGCCTTTTAGTTTGGTGAAAAAAGAAGGAAATCTCTTACTCTTTACTACCTTGTAACTCATACATAGAAATCCAAAGACTTTGTGGGACACCCGGAGACTATTCTATCTGGGGCCCTTTGGCCCAGGGGTAATGGAGGAAAGGGAGAGCCCAGGATGGTGCCCTTGCACACCAAGGCTTAACGAATGTTTACAGAACTGAATTCAGTAGCGAGTCTTTTGGTTAGACATTCCCTCTCCCATCAGCCACTTGGGGCCTCTGATGGGATGGGAGGCACAAGTCATGGATTCCCTTGTCTGAGGGCATTAATCAAGCACCTGGCTCTTCTTCTGGCCTCAGACTCCCAAAAGCCACAGCTGCAGGCTCACCTGGGAACTTCCCTCCCCCAAGCTGGCCTGGTTGGTAAGGATCCTGAGGTCCCCAAGCAGGGCAAGCTTCCTCCTTCTCCCGGCTCTGCTTCTCACTTCTGACTTTCGAGTCCTTCGCCCAGTCCAGATACTCCCCACCCTTTTTCCTTCCCTTTTTCTATACAGTCTTCCCACTTTAGATTCTAAACTCCCTGCGAGGAGGACCTGGTTCTTGTTTATTAGATTTCTATTTCCAGGGCTTAGAATGGTGAATGGCACAGAGTGAGCCTGGCATAAAGACTTGCTATTTTGCCACCTCTGTCCAGATGCTAGGGAGACAGAGACAAAAAAAAAAAAACTGGAAGAACAATCATGGCCTTGGAGGACTTTACATTTTGGGGCCCTTGGGGTCCCGCTTTATATCTCTGTGGCTCCTCACAGTGCCTGGTACACAGCTGGCACTGAATAAGTGCTTGCTTACTGGCTCCTGGAGGGAAGTAGCATGTACACAGAAGACTAAATACAAAAAGGCAGCAGAATAAATTCTGGGGAACTAGGGAACTAGCCCCAAAACACCAGGGAGATCAAGAAAGGCCAGTCCCAGAAGGCAAAACCTCCTGAAGGAAATCAGGGAGTTCAAGAGGCAAAGGGGGGCACTCCAGTAACCTCTGCAGGCTCATGGAAACCAGAAACTTGGCCCCTTGAAGAGCATCTGAGGGATTTTTTCCCCTCGCCCTTCCTGCAGTTTCTGGAGGGCACCTCGCTATGCCCTGGGGAGCCGGAAGGAGAAAGAAAATTGGGACTTTATCTGTTCTGTTCTCTTCATCCACTAATTTGGCCAAAAATAGCTCTCAGGTTTGTCCAGCACAATTTGACCATCATAATTATTCGTGTGATTATGGGGGCCCATTATAGCCTTCAAAGTACTCTGAACCTAAGGGGGCCTTTAAACATTCTGCCACCATAAAAACCAGCTCATAAAAAGCCCACACATTTCACATAGGCCTTTGATAATCCATCACACGGTAATGACCTTGAGTAACTAACAGCCTGTACTACATTCAAACCAGTCGCCTGAAGGTAAGTTTTTGTATCTTATTATCACCAGCCAGGGTCATCGGGGCCCCAGAAGAAAACAACTTTTTTTCTTTTGGCTCCTGCTGACAAATTCCATGAGTCACCAGAAATGGCCCCTCTCCTCTCTGCCCATCGCTTTCTCCATGCCAGTTTGATAAGATACCGTGGCACCTGTCTGGCACAGCACGGCTGGTACCTGGAGAGCTGGTCTGGGAGTCTAGAAAGACAGAAGCTTTGAGGCAAAGTCACAAGACTTAGGAACACAGCCCTCCCATCATTTTACAAATAAGGAAACTGAGGTAGAGAATTTGAGTCACTTCAGTCAAGATCCCCTTCATCTCTAAAACATTGAAGTTTTCCATTCCCTTGGGAGAATGATACCATCCAGGAAAGGCCATGTGTGGATTAGGCGTCCGTCCAGGGGCTCAGGTTTGGGGAGGGAAGACCTCACGCACCTGACAACTCGCCAGGGTCTTCCCTAGGGCCCTGCTCTTCCCTTAGGCCTGCTCTTCCCTTGTGGTACTCTATTGCCCACATCATCTCAACCACCTTAAATCACTCATCCAAATAAAGATGAAGGTCTTTTTCAATTGCGCTGGAAAAGCGACAAGGGACCGTTGGCAAAAGGTGTTCGTTTAGTGGCTACTGGCGATGCCGTGGCAAACATCCTTAGCCGAAAGATTTCCTCTGTCGGGGAACTGCCGGCTAAACTGCCTGTGGGGCTCCCTTCCGTGTCCACTAAAGCAAAGGAAGGGAGGAAGGATATTTGGTCTTAGCCTCAGCTGGTGTGAACTGCCTAGCGGCAATGAAGACCCTGGGTTGGACGGCTTTTCTGATTTGCCACCATGGCGGCAACAGAAGTTCTATGAGCTGATTCTCCTGGTCTGTGGCAACCTGTGCTGATTTCCTGGCCCTCCAGGTCTAACCGGAACACCTCCCACCATTACCCTTCCCACCAAATGCATCCTGGTGCCTTCTTCCCTCTGCTTCACCTTCTTATCCATCATGTGTTTGAACACTGAGGAATAAAACCCTGAAAGGAAGCTGACCCTCATTCAGCCTCCAAGCCTCCAACAGTAGAGGTTTAGAGGAGAATGAAGAAAGCCTTTAGAGGCTTAAGAAAGGAGAAAGGCTTAAGGAGAAAGCCAGGAGATGGAGGGAAAGGAGTGCTGTGGCAGATCTAGAGCTGCCATTGACAGCTGCATTATCTCGGGCAAGTCCCCTTCCCATCTGCAAAAAAGAGGCTTACTAAGATCCATCACTTTATAGCCTAAAGTTTTCCCCATCACCCACTCTAGGACCCAGCCCCCTGGGCCTAGCAATGGTAAGCCTGGAGCAATATGCCATCCTGCTCTGCAGCCTACTGGCCCTCCCTGTGAGGACCAAACTCCCTCCTTATTCATCTCCCTCTCTTAAAATCCTGAAAGTTCCACCCAAGCACCTTCTCCAGCAGCCCCTTTCTCATGGTTTCTAACACATCTCCCCTCTCCCCTTTCTTTAAATTAGCAGGGGGCAGCTAGGTGGTGCAGTGGAGAGAGCACCAGGAGGACCCGAGTTCAGATCCGGTGTCAGACACTTAACACTTCCTGGCTGTGAGACCCTGGGCAAGTCACTTAAGCCCAATTGCCTCAGCAAAATAAATAAATAAAATAGAAGCAGCCAGGTGGCAGCGGATATAGTTCCAGGCAGGAGTCAGGAAGACCTGAACTCAAATCCAGCTTCAGATACTAACTGTGTGACCCTGGATAAGTCGCTTAACCCTGCACCTGTGTGTTCTCCCAATAGAATATAAGCTCTTTGAGGTCAGGCACTTTTACAGTTGTTGATATTTCTGTCTTCACCACTAAGGGTAGCACTGCAATTTAAGCCAGCAAAAAGTGGCCACCGGATAACTAAGGGACTGCACTAGCCCATAAATGTTTATAGAAAGTAGGTAGGCCTCAGGATTCAAACCCAGATCCTCGGGCCCTTTATCTTGTGCCATGAAGATCTGGTGAGGAGGCTCCCTGGTTAGAGGGATACCCTCAGGCTGGGGACTAAATGAATGCCTCTCCGAGGTTTTGCTGGCTGTGACTATGGAGATTCCAGTCTGTGAAGGGTTTTATTTTTATTTTTAATGGTATCGTTTATTCTGACGTGACATTCATTCCCAAACACCCCCTCCCCAGCCACGGACATTGGGTAAGAGCCACAGAGGAAGCAGCTTCCAGAGGACAAAGGTTTCGGGGGCTCCGGCAGGGCCGGGAGCTCTCAGACGCCATCCCCAAGCAGCAGGCAGTGCCCGCACTCTGAAGTACAGACTGTACAGCCCTAGGCACCCAACCATGGCACATTATCTCTGAGCTCTTTGGAAAAAAGGTCTAAAAATAGCATTTCACAATTTCCAGAAATGTACTGGGCTGAATGAGCTCCAGGATCCCAAAGACAGGACGCACTGCAGTGGGAGTGCCCACAAAGCCCCCCTCCCCCCAAGACCAGGCGACAGGTTGGGTGAGGGGAGACGCAGCTTTGCTAGAAAACAAAGGAAGGCCTTGGAGATGAGAGACCAGCTTCCGGTCCTGACCTCCCACAAACTAGCCGGGACTCTGGAGGGGCCATTTTTCTTCCCTTAAACCTCAATTTCCTCATCCCCTTGTTGATATGAATCATGTGTCAAGTCCTGGGATACAGAGGCAAAAATAATGCCGTCCCTACCCTCGAGGAGCCTCCCTTCCACTGGGGAGACACAGCAAGTCTGTAAATAAGTAAATACAAAGTGATTTCAAGAGGAAGAGAGAAATGGGGGTGGGGGGAGACAGACACAGAGCTGTGCTTGGAAGGAAGGACTCGGGGGCAGAGGAGACCTGGGACCCATTTACAAACCAGGAAGTTAGACAAATCTCCTGGCTCGGCCTTCCTAGGAGACCATGATACTTCACACCATGGTCAGAATTCAATAGCAGAGGAATCAATGTAAGGCTGGCTCTGCAATTTACTGCTCGGGTCCCCTCAGATGGGGGCGGCTCACTTGGCTCGGCAGCCGGTTGGGCTGGGAGTTAGGAAAACCCAAGTTCACATCCTGCCTCTGATAGCTGTTGGCTGGGTGACTGGGAAAGTGCCGACTCCATGGAGAACAACATGGCATCCCCTCCAGGCTCTATGGGACAGTTCTGGCATGCTGTGGTCAAGGGTCACCTTACACAAGTCACCTCCCTGCCTGAACCCGTTTCCTCATCTGCTAGTCCAGCCCCAAATGGAGCATCTTCTTCTCTTCTGGCTGGCCCAGCGTCAGAGGGCTAAGGAGACTTCCCCAGGGTCAGAGAACTAAAAAGCTCTGCCTAGGGTCAGAGGGCTAAGGAGTCTTGCCCAGGGTCAGAGAGCTAAGGAGACTTCCCCAGGATCAGAGAACTAAAAAGCTCTGCCTAGGGTCAGAGGGCTAAGGAGTCTTGCCCAGGGTCAGAGAGCTAAGGAGACTTCCCCAGGATCAGAGAACTAAAAAGCTCTGCCTAGGGTCAGAGGGCTAAGGAGTCTTGCCAGAGTCAGAGAGCTAAGGAGTCTTACCCAGGTTCAAAGGGCTAAGGAGACTTCCCCAGGGTCAGAGAGCTGAGGATCAGAGGGCTAAGGAGTCCTGCCCAGAGTCAGAGAGCTAAGAAGTGCTGCTCAGGGTCAGAGGGCTAAGGAGTCCTGTCCAGGGTCAGAAGAGAGCTAAGAAATCTTGCCCAGGTTCAGAGAGCTGAGGATCAGAGGGCTAAGGAGTCCTGCCCAGAGTCAGAGAGTTAAGGAGTCTTGCTGCTGCCATTCTGGGCAATGAGGGCAAGGCTGTCTCGACAGGCAGCCAGGAGAATCATTCAATGATGGCAACTTGGACATGAGTTATAGGATAATCCTAGGATGGCCAATCCCCACCCCCTGGGGCCAGGGCCCTGAAATCCAAAGGGAGAAGCTCCCGAGCAGGTAAAGGAGCGTCTGCCCTGAATGGATGGGCCTGTGGATCCCATGGCTAGAGGTCTGGGCCGCCACCTGAAATCAGGGCTCTCTGGGATGGGCCATGAAGGCAGGTTCTGCTAGCCCATGAGCAGGACCAGGAGCCACCTGGAGCTCCGGCTGCTGGACCTGGGAAGCTGAGACTGATGGAAAGACATAGGTCACCTCCCGCTCAGCCTGTTTGTCTCCTCCCTTGTTTATTTCCCAGTCCTGCTTTGTGACACAAGCCTTAAAAAAAGGAAATGACTGCCTTCTTCAAGGGAGCTTCTCTGATTGCCCTGTTATCTCTAGGGCAGGGCTTCTTCCCCTGGGGTCCATGAACTTCTGCATCTCATGATTGTGATAGCTACATTTCAATATTTCTCTTGTATTTCGATGTGCATTTAAAAATATCATTCTCAAAGGGAGTCCATAGGTTTCATCAGCATGCAAAGGAGCCCAGGATGCACCCAAAAAACCCTTTAAAATCCTGGTTCTAGAATAAAATCACAATTCCTCCTTTGGATCGTGAGGCTTTGGCTGCAGCCCTCTGTTCCAGCTGCTTTCGTGTGACTTCTTCCATCCCAGCCCAGAGATCCCATTTCCTGCCTCGGTGCCCCTGGCACGGCTCCCTCCTCACCTTTGCCTCTCTTGAGACTCCATCTCAAGGGCCATTTCTTATACGGGGCTCCTCTGGATCCACCATTCCCCATTAATAGACATTTTCTATTTCTTTATGCTTTATTTGTGCCCAGGAGAATGTAAACCACTCCTGGGCAAGGACCTATTTCAGCTCCATCTTCATATCCCAGAAACTCCCACGGCGTCTCTCTAACCCGGGGCAATAAGCGCTTGGGTAGAATCGAAGGGACGTTCAGTCCAGTGAGCGGCACCTCGAAACCTCACGGACATAGCGCCGGGCTGAGAGCGGGCTTACAGGTGCAAGGAGAGGGGGTGAGGGTTGCCCGGGGCTCTCGGGCTCCCCTTGGCCCAGCCTGGTTGGGCCTGAGTTAGGGAGCGTGCTCGTTAGAAGCCAATTATCACATCCGTCCCCTTCCCTGCTCGTTGTCAACACGACTGTCTGGTCCTTGACAAATCCGCTGCTAAATGAATCACACTGACACCGAGAATAATGAGAAAAAGATTGATGTCCATCACCCGGGCTCTTGTTGCCGTGTGAGAAAAGGAATCCTCCCTCCTAGTGTTGGCGGAGTTTGCCATTTCCCTGCGCCCAGAGATGACAATAATTCGTGGTGACTTCTAGTCCCTTGCACACAGTAGGGACTCCGTTGTCACCCTTCTGGCCATTGATTTACACACACACACACACACACACACACACACACACACACACACACACACTCACACACACACTCACACACACACAATCACACACACACTCACACACACACACACAAACATTCACACACACACACACGCACTCACACACACACACTCACACACACTCTCATACACACAGACACACACACACTCACATACACACTCTCACACACACACACTCATACACACACTCACACACAGACACACACTCACACAGACACACTCACACACACTCACACTCACAGACACACACTCACACAGACACACTCACACACACTCACACTCACAGACACACACTCACACACTCTCATACACACACACTCATACACACTCTCACACACACACACTCATACACACTCACATACACACTCTCACACACACACACTCATACACACACTCACATACAGACACACACTCACACAGACACACTCACACACACTCACTCTCATACACACACACTCATACACACTCTCATACACACACACTCACACACACACTCACACACACAGACACACACACTCACATACACACTCACACACAAACATACACACACACTCACATACACACTCTCACACACACACACTCATACACACACTCACATACAGACACACACTCACACAGACACACTCACACTCACTCTCATACACACACACTCACATACACACTCACACACACAAACACACACACACTCACATACACACTCTCACACACACACACACACTCATACACACTCACATACACACTCTCACACACACTCATACACACACTCACACACAGACACACACTCACACAGACACACTCACACACACTCACACTCACAGACACACACTCACACAGACACACTCACACACACTCACACTCACAGACACACACTCACACACACTCTCATACACACACACTCATACACACTCTCATACACACACTCATACACACACACACACACTCATACACACTCTCACACACACACACTCATACACACACTCACACACACTCACACTCACAGACACACACTCACACACACTCTCATACACACACACTCATACACACTCTCATACACACACACTCACACACACTCACACACTCACACACAAACTCATACACACTCACACACACAGACACACACACACACACACTCACACACACATACTCACTCACACACACACTCACACACACTCACACTCACACACACACTCACATACACACTCTCACACACACACTCATACACACTCACATACACACACACTCACACACACACTCACACACACTCATACACACTCACACAGACACACTCACACACACTCACACTCACAGACACACACTCACACACACTCTCATACACACACACTCATACACACTCTCATACACACACACTCACACACACACTCACACACACTCATACACACTCACACACTCACACAGACACACTCACACACACTCACACTCACAGACACACACTCACACACACTCTCATACACACACACTCATACACACTCTCATACACACACACTCACACACACACTCACACACACTCATACACACTCACACACTCACACAGACACACTCACACACACTCACACTCACAGACACACACTCACACACACTCTCATACACACACACTCATACACACTCTCATACACACACACTCACACACACTCACACACTCACACACAAACTCATACACACACTCACACACACAGACACACACACTCACACACACATACTCACTCACACACACACTCACACACACTCACACACACTCACACTCACACACACACAATCACACACAATCACACACACACAATCACACACACACACACACACACACACACACACACACACACACACACACACACTTCTATTTCAGAATTTGAGAGTGAACTACTCCAAAGCAATGAATCCAACTAAAGGAGCAAACCAGCTTTTCTAGGATCCAAATGAGACCTTAGTTCTCCCCTAGCCCTTGGAGCCAGCCCCCTACCTCCATTCTTCCCATCGGAGGCTTTCACTTGAGCTTTGTCTTCGTGTAAGAAATTAGCTCGACTGAATTTGCTTTTTAAAAAATGTTCCAAGTGGCTAAACTGACTCACACGGCCCCGAGAACGGTCCGGCAAAGGAAGGTCACCGTGGGGAGCTTCAGAGAGCGCCGAGAGGACCAGTGTCTAGGAGGATTCTATCCAACCGAGGCTTGCTCCCCCAGCCCCCCAGCAGTCCCCTACACCCGCTGTACCTTTAGAGCATCGTGGCCAACTCCTGAGGGTCAGAGGAAACAGCTCAACAGGACTGTTGTGGCGGGGAAGCTCCGAGGTGTCCGGAGATCCCTGTGCTTGCTGGGCTCACGGTGCTCCAGCACACTCCCTCTCCCTCCGTGTCTGGAAAATGCCATCAGGCGGTTCCCAATATGCTCCGTCTTCCACCCCTGGATCCTGCAGTTAATTACCCCCTAGCTAACATGGTATTTCCAGATGTGGCTCCCTGGGGCTAGAACTGTGGCCTTCTCCTTGGGGGATGCTCTAACGTGTCGCTGGGGATACAATTTCAGAAAATTTGTGATTTGAACTGTGTAGCAAAAACATTCACAAGAGTTTGGAAACAAGAGGACTCCCGGGCTAATGTCCCCCCACTTTTTGTTTTTAAACTGAGATGGGATTGGCAGGAACCCGTTCACTTGCAGGCTTGCATCTTAAAATCACAGAACTTGAAAGTTAGGAGAGATGTGAGAAGTCATCAGATCTCACCCTCCCATGAGTTTGAGAGGCTCACTGATTTGTCAAGGGCCCCCACCTGAGAGGCCCAAGTCCAGTCTCCTCCCCCAGAGTTTCAGCCCTGGTCCCTCTGGCCCATCCTTGGGGCACAAGAAGGCTAGTCGTGTCAGAGGGAAGAGATTTTTGTTCTGCTCAGCTCCAGAGGGCACAAGGAGAAACAACGAGGAGAAGGGAAAAGGGGGGGTCTGGGTCTGAAGTAAAAAACCTGAAAATCCAAGCTGCCCCCTTCCCCGGGGAGCGGGCTCCAGGAGGCCACAGGGCTGCCAGGAAAGGCCCGGCCATCATTTGTCTGATGCGCTTATTCAGAGGCAGCTTGGACTGGACGGCCGCTGAGGGCCCTTCTACCTCCGGGGTCTCCCAGATGTTTTACTTTCCTATTTAGCAAAAATAAATAAATAAATAAATTGAATAATCTATTCAGTGTGAGCCATGTTCCTTCTAACCCTCCTCCTGACCTGGTTACTCCTCCATCTCCAATCCCACATAAACAAGCTCTTGTTAAATTACAGTCTTCAGGCTCCACTTGAACCTACAGGGTACAGGAGACAAGAGTGTGATCAGACAGAGGCTTTCCTGCTGAGAACAGCTCCCAGAGTCCCTGGGGCTGCTAACAGAAGAACCTGCACAGCCCTAAGGAGGCCGAACCAGAGGAAAACCAGCCGCAGGGACTCTGCCAGGAACCCGGCCCAAAGCTACCCACACCCTCAGGGAGCACCCACACCTGCAGGGAGCACCTCGCATTTACAGGGAGCATCCCACACCTATAAGGAACACCCCACACCTACAGGGAGCACCTTGCATTTACAGGGAGCATCCCACACCTATAAGGAACACCCCACACCTGCAGGGAGCACCTCGCATTTACAGGGAGCACCCCATACCTGCAGGGAATACCCCACACCTAGACAGAAGAAAAGCCCCACTAGCAGCATCTCTGCCATCTCTGGCCTCTAAGGCTGAGCCCGCTTTGCTCTGGTCTCTGAATGGGCTCCTCAGACTTGTGGGCGAGTCTCATCCCTGCCCTTTTTACTCTACACATTAGTAAATACTATTTTATAAAACCTGATTAAGTGTGGACAGTCATTAATAAATGTGGAGAGGAAGCACACGGAGGGGGCCCCCAGCGTCACAGATCCACTCCCCCCACTCCCAGAGACACTCCCAGAACCTGTGGGGAAGGAGCAGCCGTGCTTTGGAGACTGGGCCCACCAGGGAGCCTGGAGGACCCCAGCACCACCAGAGTCAAAGTGCCGTGTCAGTCGTGACTGACTCTTTGTGACCCCACGTGGGGTCTGTTTGGCAAAGCTCCAGGAGTGACTTGCCATTTCCTTCTTTGTTTTTTTACAGATGAGGAAACTGAGGCAGGCAGGCTAAGTGCCTAGCCCAGGCTCGCAGAGCTAGCTGAAGTCAGATGTGACTAGGTTTTCCTGACTCTGGTCCAGGAGCTAGGAGGCAGAGGGGAGAGGGCAGCCAGTCTGGGGAGGAGGGAGAGGCAGGCCAGAGCACTGAGGGGGCAGATGAAGGGCTGGGGTCAAGGAGCGACGGCAGCCGGGGGAGCTCCCGGACCCGGGCTGGAGGGACTCATGAAGGACTCCAGATACCCACAGAGGAGACTCTAGAGTATCCGAGGCCTGGGTGGGAGCCAGAGCTCACTGAGCGGGGGCCACTTAGACAGACTGGGCTTTAGAAGCTGAGCCCGGGAAGCAGAGCAGGCTCTGGGGTGCCCAGACACGTGCAGGGGGAGAAAGCTACCATGGAAGAGGGGATTAGGGCCGAATCCCAACACCCTGGAAATCTGCTCACTCTGAACATCCCAACCCTATCCCACTGAGGAGCTGCTCTGGAACCCGCATCTGGTGGAAGGGTCCGGATTGTCCAGTCTTCAATGCCCTCCCAGCCCTGCCTTCTACCCCTTCCTCCTGCCCTAGTGGAGTCAAGACACTTACCTGCCGGGTGACTCCGGGCAAGCCACTTCACACTGTTTGCCTCAGTTTCCTCATCTGACCATTCCAGTGTCTTCACCAAGAAAACTCCAGAGGAGATCATGAAGAGCTGGACAAGTAAACTACAGAACAACCACCTTGAGATCCCTCTTCTATTCCGCTCTCCTTTGTGGCCAGCCAGCCCCAAGGGAACTCCTAGAAGGCAGGAATTCGAACTCGCTCCTCTTATTTATATTTGCATTCCTGGTACTCAGTACTGTTTCCAGCCATAGGAAGCACTTCAATCCTTCTTTTCTTCCTTCCTGTCTCTCAGGCTTCCTTTCTACCCTCCTTCTTCTTCTTTCTCTTCCTTTGCTCCGTTCTCCTTCCTCTTTTCTTTTCCCCGTTCTTCTTGCCATGGATATGACCGATCTTTCCTAGGAAAAGAATGGACATTTCGCTCTCTAACCTGAAGGTCTAGTAGCCAATAAGCATTTACTAAGCCAGTAAAACAGGACTAATCAATCTGATGTTGCCGAGTATAGATGTTGAGAAAAAACAGAATATTCAGAGGATGGGAAAAGGGAAGGGGGGAAAAAAAAAAGGCAAACAGCTGATCATCCAGGTAACATGAATAATGCGAAGGCAGTTCATTTGAGATGAGTGGAAGGATTTGGCCGAGCTGCAAAAACATTTGGATTGTGCTGGGATTATATTTGTGGCTAATGAAGCTGCCTAATTGGGAGACTTCTGAGCACTGTAGAGTATTTTCACCAGTATTTTTAATGCAGTGTTTTATTTCAAGTCCCAAACAGCTTTATTAACCTATATTATTAATTATTATTATATAAAATATTATTAACATATATTATTAGGTATATTTAGATATCTATCTATATATTTAATAATGTATTATATATTAACATATTATATTAATTATATATAATTATTATATACTATATTTGCATGTATTATATGTAATGTGTAAATATATTTTATTATATATTATAATGTAATATATAACTGATTATATTGCTATATAATTAGAATTTGTTATAATATATAATAATATATCATTAAATATGTATAGATATAGAACTAAGCATATATATTTTACATAGATATGTATTTCTCCTCCTTATTTTCCAAATTCTCAGCCGAAACCCTGGTCTCTCACCTAACCACAAAAATTGAGCTCATTAGCCAAGCATTCCCTCCCTCCTTCTGCTATCTTCTTCATTTCAAACTCCCTTGACTATGTCCTCCTTTGTTGAAGAGACAGCCCTTCTCCTGGCTAAGGTCAATCCTTCTCCATACACCTTCTGCATTTGGCCCCCCTAATATTCAACCCCTCCCTGCTTCCTACAAACAGGCCTCCCCTTTACAAACAGCCAAGCGCACTAGGGCTCGCGAACCCCCTAGCAAGCATCTAAAGCATCTTCTTTCTCCTTTGACCAAACCCCCAAGGTGGTCTGCATCTCTGCCCCGTTTGCTCTCCTCTTGCTCTTTTCTAAGCCCTCTACAATCTGGCTTCTGATTTCATCACTCAACTAAAACTGCTCTCTCCAGAGTTACAAATTATTTCTTAACTGCTAGCCTTTTCTCAGTTCTCCTCATTATCTAACTCACCGCCTCTCCTGAGCCTGCTCAGCTGTCTCCTCTGGGTTTTTTCTCCCATCTGAATTCTTCCTCAGTCTCCTTTGATACTTGATCCATGTCATGCTCTCTAACTGGGGGTACACTTCAAGACTCTGAGCTGGACCCTCTTTTCTCTATCATTTGGTCACCACGCCAAGTTTCCTGGGTCGATCAGATCATTTCGGATGACTGCCCTAGCTCTAGAGCTCCAGCTTCTCATCACCAAATGTCTATTGGACATTTAAAATTCGATGTTCCACAGACATCTCCAACTCAATATTTGCAAAATAAACTCATTCTCTTTCTCTGAAAACTCTTTCCTCTTTGTAACTTCCCGTTTCCAAGGGCATCCACATCCTTCCAGTCCCCCCGGGTTCACCACATTGGTGTAATCCCTAACTCTTCAATATCACTCAGTTCTCAGAGTAAATCTTGTTTCTGTCTGTCCAATCACTTTGGCAATGTCCCCTTCTTTATTCTCCCACAGACACCACCCTAGCTCAGAGCCAAATCGCTTCACTTCTGGACTACAACCGCTGCCTAACAGATCTCCCCGCCTCCCATTCTTCCTCTTTCAGCTGCCATGGTGAAGTTACTAAAATTCATGTCTGATCATAGCATGTCTCTGCTCCCTATGACCCCCAGGGTAAAACAGAAGGTCACCTGTTCAGCATCTAGACCAGGGGTTCTCAAACTACGGCCTGTGGGCCAGATGAGGCCTACTGAGGATGTTTATGCCGGCCGGGTTATGGCAAATGGGCTGAGGGGCGGAGACAGAGTGTGAGTTTTTGTTTTTACTCTAGTCCGGCCCTCCCACAGTCTGAGGGACAGTGAACTGGCCCCTATTTAAAAAGTTTGAGGACCACTGATCTAGCCCTTCCTACCTTTCCAGACTCTAATAAACCTCACTCCTCTCCACATGATCCATCTATCCTAACCTAGACCTCCCTCATACAACATTCTCTTATCTCCCTTCTCCATTTTAGACTTTATTTTTATAATTTATAATAATTATTTAAACTAAATTGTCCTCCATCTTTGCATTGTTCTTCACTACATCTGTAACCTTTGATTTTCTTCAAGATCCAACTCCAATGTCATCTTCTGCATGAGGACTTTCTCAGCACTTCAAGGAACTGATGTCTTCCTCAGCGGTTGTCCTGTGTCTGTTTCACATGGATTTTGTATGGATCCATACACGAACATGCTGTCTCCTCCATGAGAATGTTAGCTCTGTGAGGACATATACTGTCTCATTTTTGTCTTTTATCTCCCTAGCACCCAGCTTACTGTAGGTGGCTAATAATTCCTTTTGTCTCCCTAGTACCCAGCTCACTGTAGGTTGGCTAATAATTGTTTTTATATCCCTAGCACCTGGTTCAGTGTAGGTGGCTAATAATTGCTTATTGGTTGATTTAAGGCAATATTAGCTAGTATCAGCTACTCTTTTTCCTGCAAATGACATTTTTTAAAATCTTGCTGTTATTTATGTGATTTGCTTATAATTAGGAGCTCATTTTATGCTATCCCAACCCTCAAATATATCTTTGATATAAGGAATACAGAAAATTGTCCAGAAATTGCTTCCAAGTTGGCTTTAAGGTATATGGTTGTTTAGTTGAGGGATATCTGAAATCCATATGTAACCATAATAACTGACATTTATAAAGCATCTTAAAATATATAAAGTGCTTTGCAAGCATCTTACTAAAGCCTCATGGTGGCTCCATGAAGTAGATTTTATCCTCATTTTATAAATGGGAAAACTAAGGTTCTTTACAGAGGTTATAAAACTAGCCCATGGTGACCTAACCAATAGACACCAAAGGCAAAAATTCAAGCTCAGCTCTTTTTTGCTCCAATCCAGCAACATCACCACAAGGCCATGCTCACTCTCTCAAGCCAAAGTTCTCAAGCTGGCACCCAAGAGTAACATGTACGCTACTCCTGTCTGGGGCCAGGAGCCTTGTAGCACATTGTGTTTATAATATAGCAAGGTTTGTTCTTTTGTAACAACTTACTTGCAATATTTATTTTTAGAAAGAACAAAATAAGCAATGGGATATCATTACACCATAAGAAATGACAAACGTGAGGAATACAGAAATACCCAGAAGACCCTTGTACGAACTGATGCAGAGCAAGAAAGCAGAACCAGGGGAACAGTACATGGAATAACTACAATGATACAGACAAAAAAAATTACTGAACAGCAGAGGGATTTGTAGTAAATGTAATGACTGAGCACAAAGGAGGAAAACTCTCTCGCTTTAGTTAAGATATGGGCAATTATAAATATAGAAGTTGCATATACAAATACTTGAAGTGTTATTGGGTTATCAGAAGATTTTAAGAAAAGACTATGATGTAAAAGCAAAAGGCTACCCAACTTTAAAAAGGAACCAAATATCAGTGTGTAGACGTTTCAGTGAGACCCTTAAATAAATCAGCAAGTTCTGATCAAATTAATGGCTACTAGCAGTTGCTGCTGAGAAAGATAAACTGTTGTATTCTTGTTTAGATTTGAAAAACATTTAATTACTATAATCCCTAACTTGTAAAGGAACCATAAAAGGGAAAAACAAGGGTCCCCAAAATTAGTGGAGGAAAGAGGATGGAAGTCCCCATTTCTATCCTAATCCCATCTTTGCTAATACATTGTCTCTTTCATAACTGTCATACTATTTTCTGGTACTGAAACCCTTCTTTCCAGAGGGGAAAATGTCCTTTTTATCTCAAGAATATAAAAATACTCTCTTTCATGACTTTTCTTGGGTAAATGGGAGATCCTTCTGACTCTTATTTCAATCCCATACACAAATAACTTCTATAGAGATCAACAAATTTCTAACCTAATTCTATGAAGGAGAGAAAGAGAGAGAGAGACAGAGAGAGAGAAAGTGAGAGACAGAGACAGAGACAGAGATAGAGAGGAAGGAAGGAAGGAAGGAAGGAAGGAAGGAAGGAAGGAAGGAAGGAAGGAAGGAAGGAAGGAAGGAAGGAAGGAAGGAAGGAAGGAAGGAAGGAAGGAAGGAAGGAAGGAAGGAAGGAAGGAAGGAAGAAAGGAAGGAAGGAAGGAAGGAAGGAAGGAAAAGAAGGAAGGAAGGAAAAGAAGGAAGGAAGGAAAAGAAGGAAGGAAGGAAGGAAGGAAGGAAGGAAGGAAGGAAGGAAGGAAGGAAGGAAGGAAGGAAGGAAGGAAGGAAGGAAGGAAGGAAGGAAGGAAGGAAGGAAAGAAGGAAGGAAGGAAGGAAGAAGGAAGGAAGGAAGGAAGAAAGAAACATTCATTATGTTGTAGGTAACTATCTAGCACTAGAGGATATTAAAAAAAATCAACCAACAGAAACCCAAGTCCACCCCTACCCTCAAGGAGCTTTCATTCTTAGAGGGGAAAATAAAACATAAGGGAGTTAGAAGGGAAGTGGGGTGGAGGGTGCTCCAGGCAGGTGGTATAGAAATGGAGCAGACAGGAGGAAGAGATGGAAATGGAAGGTGAGCAGCACAACCCAGATTTCTTTTGATAAATGGCAGCTGCAGACAGGAATTGAATCACTGAATCCCCATCCAAGCAGACTTGCCCCCAGGGAGCCAGAGGGCCTATCAGGAGGTGGGGAGAAGCAGGAAGTAAGCATATGTTCCTATGGATGGCTCCCTGAGAAAGGAGAAGTCCCTCAGCTAATAAGAGAGTCAGGGTTCTTCCTACAGACTACAGATTCCAGCCTCCTTCTTCAATCTGATTGGTTATAAGCATGATCTAGGAAAGCTTTTGTCCAGATGCCCAAATGTCTGATCTGGAAACAACAGGTGGCTCATTGGACTTGATGCTTGGCCACCTCTCGTTTTAGGAGGGACATTTCTAAACTAGAAAATGTCTGGTGGAGGTAATCAGCATGGTAAAGGGGTTCAAATCATAGCATAAGAAGAAGGAACAGGGCATGACTAGCCAGAAGAAGCGAAGACCTGAGGAGAAAGGTGAAGTGGTGGCTGTTATGAAATACTTAATAGGTTAACAAGTTGAAGAGATCAGACTTGTTCTTCTTGGACCCTGAGAGTTAGAATTAGAAATAATATCAGCAGGAAAAAGACCTTGGACCTTGGACAAGGAGCCATGGATTCTCCCCCTGTAACTGACCAACTCCCCTTTATAGCCGCCATGATGAGAGGACATCCAGTCTCTGCTTGAGGCCCTTCAAGGAGGGGAATATACTACCCACCTCGTGAAGCTCCCACTTCATTTTTGTCCAGCTCTGAATCTATTAGGAAGTTTCCCCACATGTAAAGCCAAAAAAAAGGTTGCCTTCAACATTATTCCCAGCATGGTATGAGAAATCTTGAAGAATCAATCTAATTCTTCTTCCAATTTTGTTCTAGTAGTTTATATGTGTTCATATGTTTTATGTGCTTTATCCTTTGGCTTTTATATAGACAAAACATATATATATATATATATATATATATATATATATATATATATATATATATATATATATATATGTTTTATCTATATGCTTTATACTTTGACAGAAGTCCAGTTAATTCAAGATCTGTCTCAAAGGTTATCTCATATCTGGCAAAACTACTTAAGATTCTTTTACCAAAAGCAGTGGCTGATGGCCACATTCATTCAAAAATCATTCTCTCTGTGAATTAGATGTCATCCTATGTAGCATTTAGGGATAGATGGGGATTGGTGGAGAAATGTCAGAGAGATAAACAGCTTACATCCCTGTCTCTTACTTAGCAATGTGACTCAAGACAAATTTCTTCTTTCTGGGTCTCAGTTTCCTCTGTGTGAAAAGAAGAAATAGGCCTAGATCACCTAGAAGAGCTCTTCCAGTTTTGTCTCCGAGTATAGACAATACATCTCTTTTCTTGGTCAGTGACCAAAACCCCTGAGCCTGGGAAGGACCCACAAATTCACATGAGGGGTAGATGCAAAACAAAACACAATCGTTGCAAAAAGGGGTCACCCCTAGTGGCCATACCTACCACTCTACCATCTAAAATCCAGCGCCAGCAATATAGGCAGTAGGCAGGTCAGAAGTGCAAATGACTATTTGTATCCTGCCAGCTACCTGTCTGATGGGTGGGCATCATACTCCAAGTGCCCAACTGAGAAAGGGAGCTCCAGGGGCTTCTTCAGTGTTAGAGATGACAAGTTGTCACTTGGTGGGCAAAGGGCTGCCATGGATTGATTCATTCACTCATCTTCAACCTTTTATTAAGCGTTCCAGACACAAAGCACCAGTGAGTCAGGTGACCAACCCCTCTGAGCAAAAGTCTCCATTATGGACCCTGGCTACAAGGAGAATTGTAAATTCAGCCCTAGAGATGGTTGAGTTCACGATCCCCCACTTGAAGGAGTTTGGGCCTGTGATTTCATCATGTAGGGAACTCTTGGTGTGAAAAATTCCTCTCTATCAGGATAGTCTGGCCACTCCTTCATACCCTGAGCCTCAGAGAGTCTCCTGAATCACTGAGATTTTGTCAGTTAAGTGTGAGGTTTCCACAGCTAGTGAGTTTCAGAAACAGGATTGAAAACTAGTTGGTCCTGACTTTAAAGTTGGCCCTCTAGACACTTTTGCCATGTTATCTCTCATTATACTGATGAGAAAAGGGCAGATCACACAGAGGAAATTTCCTGTCTGAGCTAACACATTAAATAAAACCTATACCAGTCTGCTGTGTCCTGATGGGAGACTTGGCCCGCTCTCTCAGGGAAGCTGCTAACCCCTAGGCTTGGGGATGCTGGGCCTCTCGAAAAGACATTTGCCAAACACGAGATCCATAAATAACTGGAGAATGGAAAGGTCTCCTTCAGACTTCAGGCCATCTTCCAATGCCTTTCTCTGTTCTCCCTCTTAGACCTTCCCTAGATTTTTAGCATCTCGCTCTTAGCATGGACAAAATCCATCAATGTACCAGGCCGATATTTTCAGGAAACCAAACGACAAACATGTGAGTGTCAAGAAACAAAGATGAACATGAAGATGACAGCCTGAGAATTTTGGAATCTCTTTTCACCTTCAAATAGCACAGGTGAGGACAACAGGGCAAGTATGATGACTTGGGTTTGGGAGGGCGACTTGTACACCATCCCAGGGAATGTCGCTCTCAAATATTCTACCACAGGGACAACTTTTTTTGACTTCTGCAAAAGCTTCCCTCTACTAGAGTATCCCTATGGGACTACTCCCATACCCCAAGAGTTATAATGTCCAACCTCATGAATTAACTGGATCTTATAGTAGTTGTGACATTTAACTTTTGGCGTCATTCAAAACAGAGAAGCAGCTAATTCCAATACCATCCAATGAACCCAATTTAAATAAGAGGCCCTTTTGGAAAACCAAAGCTCACCCCTAAATGCACAGAGCAAACATTTGCATTACCTATTTATATTAAAATATGCAGAAATTTCCCAAGCATTCAGCCAACTTATAAATTTTTATAACTTCTCTGAATTGTTAGCATTTTTTTAACACACAGCATTATTTCAGCTTTGTGTCGAGCTCAATAACAATCTTTCTGGTCAGGAAAAAGGAAAAGAACATTAGAATAAAGAATGCCGAATAAATAAAAACAAAACAGAACAGCCCGTACATCCCGACATACAAAGACAACTTTCATGGTGAGCTATAAGCAATTATAATAACACAATGAGCTGCATGTTGATTTCACCAGTGAAAAGAATTTCTCAAGTTATTGAAGACTTTCCTGGCGGAGTTTCCAAAAACAAATCGGACTCTGTCCCAATCTGACTTCTAGGCAATGCGAATCATGCACATTTTAGGCACTGATAAAGAATGTGGCCATTCTTCTCTGAACTGTTAACAGCTGTAGAAACTATTATAAACCGCATCAAAACATGTCTGTGTAGTCGATATTCTCCAGACACTTAGCAAGCCCAAAGCTATTCCTGGACCTCGGCTCCAAGAGCCCCGTGGACACAAAGTTTTGATTTATCCTGGGAAGGAAACAACAAACTTCTGATCTTTCCTCTAAATGGCCCTTCAGATGACATGAACACTGCGGGTTTCAGGGAAGAGTGGAGGGCAGAATTTACAGAAAGGAAAAGGAGGGAAAACGTGGTGTGGCCACCCACAGCTGCCTTAAGGGGAAGGGTCCTGGAGACCTCCGGAAGCAGAGAGAGCGAGACAAACAGCAGGCGTGGAGTAGGGCCTGCAATCCAACAAGATTGGGGATCCATCTGGGGACGGGGAGATCTGGGATGACAAAGTTCCCAATTTCAGAAAGCAGAGGCTATATAGTCACCACGGGGACCCCCAGTCGGTTACTGTGTTGTTGCTCTGTTTCATCCTACCTGTTATTGAGAGGAAGTCTCTCTTTGAACTCTTTGAAATACCCCCCACTTTCTCTCCTTTCATTCTCTTCCACGATCCTAGCCATCTGCCTTCCACTCCTACTCTCCAATGCTACCAGGGATCTCTGGATCATCAAGTTTAATGGGCCTTTCTCAGGTCCTTCTAGACCGTAGCATCTGAGACTGTTGTTCACATTCTAGCCCTGAAATCTCTCTCCCTGCTAGATTTTCACCATCATCCTTTCTCCTGGTTTTCCTCCTATTTCTATGGCCATTCCTTCTCAGTCTCCTCCCTTGTTCTCTTTTCCTGCCAGCTCATCAAACACGGATGGATATCCCCTAAGAATCTGCCCTGATACCTCTTCTCTTTTCCCTCAATCTGAGGTCCAAGAACTTGGTTTCTAAAAATGTCTTGATCACTACTGTTTGATTTAATTGGCTTCCTTTGTCATCTCATGTGTTTTATTTTATGTGCTGAAATACATTATTCCCAGAAGGGGCTGCTAGGAGTCACAGCTGCCAAAGGGGTGCATGAAAGAGAACGGGATAAGGGCACTACTGCACTAACTTGGTGATAGGTCAGATGCCAGGAGTTCAATTGTCAATCTATGCACACAGTTACCATACTATATTCTTAACTATATATATAACTATTTTCTTAGCCCTAGTCTCTCTCCTAAGTGCTAGTCCTATGTCACCAAGTATCTTTTGGACATCTTAAACTGGATGTCACGTAGGCAGCTCAGACGTAACAGAACTCATTCCCTTCCCCCTAAACCCTTCCTTCTTCTAAATTTCCCTCTTAATGTCTAAAGCCCCATCACCCCCATCACTCCCGCCCAGGCTCCCAGCCTCAGGTCCATCCTGGACTCCTGGTTCTTACTCATCCTTCTCCCTGTCATTTCTCTCTTCACAACATCCCTCATATGAAATCCCTTCTCTCTACTCCCATAGCCACTACCTCGTTCAGACACACACACACACACACACACACACACACACACACACACACACACATACACACACACTTTAAGTCCACAGAGAGCTCTCCGTGGTCTTCTCCAATAGAATGTGAGGTCCTTGAGAGCAGGGTCTGTTTCCTGCACTTAGCATGGGCCTCGGGACATCATAAGGGCTTAATAAAGGCTTGTTCATTGACCGACTGACTGCAGTCCTTTGAAAGAACTGTTCCCTGCCCAGGCAGCAGGGTGCAAATGGGTCCAGCTTGGGCTTTGCTCAGCAGAGCCGAGTCTGAGTCCCAGATTGGCCGCCTCCTGACCCAGCGCTTGTGGGAAAATCTCTCTCTGATAAAGGAGCTGGACGAGGTGGGCTCTCACTTTTGTCTCTAGATCCTATGAAACTATATTGTGCCTCATATGCCTTTATGGAAAAAGATGATAATAACCATAATAATAGGCAAGATTTATGCAGCTTTTTAACATTTGCAAAGCATGCTCCACTCAGGGAATAGTAGGTACTTGATGGATATTTGGCAGATGCCAGGTCCGGGCTTCTTGCTGGGCTTGTGATATTCCTTCAATCCATCCCTGCCTTCTGTGTGTCTGCTGCCCAAGAGGTAAACAAAGGAAATGAGACATAGCTCCCCCTTTGCTGTCTGCCATGAGGAGGTTCCCAGGCTTCATGTGGAAAGGAAAGAACATGAGATTTGGAAACAGAAAACCCAGGATCAAATGCCAGCTGGGCTTTTCACCCCTTGAGTGATCACAAACAAATCCCTCGGCCTTTCTGGGCCTCAGTGTGCTCCTCTGTAAAACCAGGGGGTTGGGCCACATGATCTCAAAGGGCCCTTCCAGCCCTCCCGTACTGGACCTGATGCCTCCCAGTCTATCGGTTACAGAGTTCTGGCCGGGCGTGAAGGGCTGGCACCAACGGCAGCACATTCACTGAGGGCAGCCCAGTCTGTGAGCACACACCATACACAGCCTTCCACAGCTCCTGTGGTCATCAGAACACCCAATGCGACCTCAGGTGTGGTAGAAACCACCTCGGAAGCCTCCCCAGGCTCACCATTTCGAGGCCTCCAGTTTCCACCCCACCTCCCACACCCACAGCCAACTGTCTCATTAACCTTTGAAATGCTCCGCATTGCTCTGCTCACCAAGTCACAGATGGCAACACAGCCCGGGGGCCTTGAAAAAGATGTTCCGTGAAAACGCAGGACGTCTTCATTGAATATCTTAAACAAGTAATAGAAAAATGTCAAAATACAAAATGATGGTGTCAAAACATGGATCCACGTTACAGGACTCCATCTGATTGTTCCAGAGGACTGCGTGCAACCTTTCTGGGTGTGCTCCACTAAGGGTCTGCCTGAGGAGATGAACGCGGACACAAGGAGACCTGCCTTCCAATCTACCCTACACTGAAGTAGTTGTGGGACGCTGGGGACCCGGGAGCCTGTCTCACCTGCTTTTGCCTCATCTGTAAGATGGGGTTACTGATACCTCTAGTGCCAAGAGAATATGCGTCAAGGGCTCTACAGAGGCAGCTGGAGGGGTTTACTCCTCTCTCATGGAGGTCCACTACTGATTCTGGACTCAACAACCCAGAGCAGACTCTGGACAAATTTAGGAAGCTGGAAAGGCTTCAAATATAACCCTGGTGGTAGTACAAGCAGAGGACGGAGCACTGGACTCGGAGTGAAGAAGACCTGAATTCAAATCCAGCTTCAGATACTTACCAGGCTGCATGATTCCAGGCAAGTCATTTAACATATCCTTATAATGTGTCTACACATTATTCCCATTCTGCTTATAAAATGGGAATAATAACAGCCCCTATCCCAGAGGGTTGTTGTAAGGATCAAATGACATAATATTTGTAAAGTGCTTTGGAAATCTTTAAGGCTATCTGTAAATGCTAACTCTTATGATGATGAATATATCAAGTGAGTGAACATGTTAGACCATGGACGTGTTCGTGAAGAGATACATATATCTAAAATTTGTATAAATTATATCTCGGTGTGGTTACTGTTTCATAAAAGGTTTCATTCCAGATTTCCTTTAACCTGGGATCAATGAACTTAAAAAAAAAAAACTATTGTGATAACAGGCTACCTTTTTAACCCTTTGAGAGAAGGGGTCACCCAGACCATGTGCCCCAGGGCATCCTGGCACCCAGTGGATTCAGAGTCCTCCCACCACCAGCTTTAACATAACCTAGGAGCACCCTACTATGAAAAGTCATTAGGAAAAGGTAGTTGGATTCTCAAGCTTGAGGACTTGGGTGGAACAGTGCCAGAGAAGGAGGAGGCCCTGGGTTCAAGTCTCCCCTCTGACCCTCTCCGACCCTCTGACTAACTTTCTACCTGTGTGTCAGGGACTTAGCTTATCTGAGCCTTGGGCAACTCTTTAAGACAGTCAATTATACAGAGGCTGTGATCTGCCTCAGGGGAGACAGCTTCTGTTCCCACACCAAGGAAACCACAGGTCTTTGATGCACCAATTCACAAAACATGCACACATTTTTTAGGAACAAAGATATTGTATACAGTTGGGGCATGTCTGCTGGCTTATTAAGTGGGGCAAGTGTTACAAAGGGGAATCAGAGGCCATTCTTGACAAAAAATTTTCAAAGAAGCCCCCCACCCCTTTTTAACCAGAAAACTTTTGGAATAATAAAGAATAATTAAGTAAAACTGTCAATGCTACTCTGGGAAGGAACGTGTTAGCAAAAAAGTGGTCAAGGCACAGTTTGACCAGGGCAAGTCTCAGGTTCACATGGCTGGGATGAGACCTTGAATTAAATCTAAGATGGGACAGAAAGAAACTCAGGTTGTTTGTGTTGATCTATTGGCTCTGTAGCATCATATTATCTTTCTAAGCTAATATGAACTTTTGATGAGAGGCAATGTGAGATAGCCAGTCCAATCGGGGGTAAAGCAGCCATGGAGGGGCTGGCTGGCTTAGGAATTAGGAAAAGCTGGGTTCCAGTCCTGCCTGTGACCTCTACAAACTAGGCAACCATAAACAAGTTACCCAAACTCTGGGCACCCAGAAGCCACCATTGAAAACTACAACCTCAAACTTACAAAGGGGTCACCAAATTATCTCGGCAAAGGGAATTCCACACTGGAAGTGTCCTACACTGATAAATACACAGTTTATCTGCACCCAAAAAAAGTATGTTAGGTAGTGGAGACAAAATAAAAATCAAAAAGTGGTCCCTGACCTTAAAGGGCTTACAAGGTACTGGGGGAGGCAATATGTAATAGAGCGGAAAGGATCTTGGGACTCACATGATGAGCTGACAAGACTGACTAATTCTTGTGGATGATACCACTTATTTGTGGGAATCCAGGCAAGGTTCTGTGAGCCTTTGTTTCCTCCTCTGTAAAATGGACGCATAAGACTCAGAGTATCCATTCATAGAACAGTTGTAAAACCCCATAACGGATTAAAACACTTTCAGACTCGACAGCACTAGGTACATTTTAACCCTTGTCGTTGTGAGGATGAGAGCGGATGGAATAAATCTATCCATCACCCCAGCCCACCTAAAATGCTTGAGGCACGGCACCTTTGTCAAGTGAGAACATCGCAACTGAATCAACTAAGCAAGGGCACTGAATCAAGTGCAAAGAATCTAGTTCATCAAGTTGGGAATGCTTCTAGCCACTGAATGAAACGAAATGACTGTTTTGGGATTAGCCAAGCAGGCAATCATATGCCCGATGGAGCTTCTATAAAACAGCAAGCCAGTTCATGACCCAGCATGACCCAGAATGTCAGACCAGTTGTTCCAGCGAGTGGGGAAAGGGGAACAAGGTCAAGTCCATGTCTCCTGCACCACCTTATTAACTTTGAAAGTTCTGGAAGATTTGGGGCTGCCCCTGGGCATCCCAGCAATATCCACGGTGATGGCAGTGTTTATATGGGAGCTTGGGGTAAACCAGCTACATGGATGAAAGACAGCTTAAGGATTCTACAAGGAGCCCAGCAAAAGCTAGACCATGACAGGGGAGGTTCATAAAAGGAGAAAGAACTACAAGTTTATTCCTTTACCACATCATGTATACTATGCCCAGGCCCACTTTCCCTTGGACTTCACATGTTCTTGGGAAAGTGTCCTCTGAGCTTGTTCTTAATATGCCATGTTCATAAGCATTAATAATGTCTCGCTCACTAACAGATATCAACTAACAATGGAGGAAACATACCAGCAGAGGCTAGAGAGCCAGTACTAGAAGGAACATCCTTAATTGCTCAAGGTTTGCCCCTGGAACCAATGAGACCCAACATACCATGTGAGTGGAATTGGGACAGTAGTCCCAGACCCGGTGCCACATTGTTAAGGTAGAGTAAGGGAGTATTTGGCCTTGAGAGTTTTCAGGTTAAGACATATTGATATAGAAGCAAAGTCCGAGAACCTGAGTTTGGCTTACTACCTATGTAACCTTAAATAAATCACTGAATGTGCTCAGAGCTCCATGTTCTTGTCTTTAAGATGAAGAGTCACTGGTCTCCTGAGTCCCTAACAACTACAGAAATATGATCCCGTGATATAAGGTTTATCAAATAAGAACCAACTGAGTCCTGTGTTTCACCATCACCTGGGGAAATGATGCATTTATCCTCACAAGCCACTGTTCCTTGGATCCTTTTAGGAAATTCTACATTTGGAACTGCCTTACCTGCTGGTAGAACCATTTTCTATAACTACTCTCAATGATCACAAACCTTTGTCCTTTAAGAATGGATTCGATACAAAATTCTATGGACAAGAAAAGAAATGGTTAATGAATGATGTGGGTGATCATGCTAAGTAATACTGTTTGTTTCTATATTCTATAAATGTAGAAATATAAACATAGGGAGAAAGAAATATAGAATGAAAGAAAACCTTCATCTACCTAGAAGAAGTAGAGAAGGGATCACTAATAAGAAATTGAAACTCATAATAGTGAAGATTGCAAGAAGAAACAAACAAACAAACAAACAAACAAAAACAAAACAAAACAAAAAAAAAAAAAAACCCACTTTCAATGAGATGAAGTCTCCATTTCAGATAAATTACTACCTAAGGCAGATGTGACTGAACAATGTCTGTTGGTAACCTTTGAATAGACGTGGAATCCGGACCAGATACCAGAAGAATGCAGATGGTGGAATGTAAAGAATTTCAAGATTCAGGAAACTATACGGAACAATAAGCTATAGGCAACCGTGACATTAGAGCTCTAGCAGAATCCTAAAGTGAGTTTTTTGAGTAGGTGACTTGTACACACTTAGTCAAAAAAGATATGATTCTCAGGAGCCAGTATTATACATTATAATTAAATCATGACTTATAAACTATATATCCCTTATTGATGGTCTCCTGGCTAAATTAGGAAAATAAATAACTTATATGAACTTAAAGTAGCATTATTTTAATTCATCAAATATGTGGCAACTGGTCTCATGATATGTTTCTACATAAAATAAAGAACAAGGGTCAGTTGTTGTTGCTCATTCTCTAGTCATGTCCAACTCTATTTGGTATTCTTGGAAAAGATACTAGAGGCGACTATCATTTCCTTTGGTGAGGCACCTGAGGCAAAGAGGATTAAGTGATTTGGCCAGAGTGACATAATTAGTAAGCATCTGAAGCCAGATTTGAACTCAGATAGATGAGCCTTCCTGACTCAAGCTTGGATCTTTATCCACTTCACCACCTAGCTGCCCCAGGGTCAGGTACAGGGATTTGCAACCATTTAAGCACAGAGAATTGGTTAATAAATAAGTCACTCTCAGCCTATTTTATTATAAACTTCATGAGGGTAAGAATCTAGGATAATTTTTGTATAACCTATGGGGCCTATCGTATAAAACCAAATAGATAAAGAAATAGATAGATAGATAGATAGATAGATAGATAGATAGATAGATAGATGATAGATGATAGATAAAGTATGTAGATATAGATATAAGTACTCAATAAATATTTGTTGAATGAATGAATGAAACCTGTAATGAAATTATTCATGAACCACCAAAAGTTTCCCATTGTACTTCTTCTATTAAAACATTATGAACTAGAAAACATGGATTAAACATATATTGTGTACAAAGCATCATGCCAGGAATTGGAGTAGATATAACAAGTAGGAAAGGTATGATCTCTTCATGGAACTCAGAGTCCAGAATGGAAAACATCCTTAACAAACCTTGAGATGATACAAGATGCAGAAAGGGAGCCGACACTCTGGATGGCTGATCTGGACTCAAATTATTTTTAACAGAATGGCCATGTTACATGAGCGTAAGAGACAGAGGAGGGGAAGAAGGGGAAGCCAGAGAGACTGAGACAGAGAGAGAGAAAGAGGGAGAGAGACAGAGAGAAGAGAGAACTGGAGGTGTAATAGCTGGTAAAAGAAAGAAGCATCAGTAAGGCAATGATAGTTTTCAAAAATCTGAAAGTCAGTGATAGAGGAGCCTTCTTTTACTTCTACAGAGGGCATAATAACAACAATTGGAAGGCAGATTCTGAGCAATATGAGCAGAAATGATAGCTGCAGCAGAATAGAATAGGCTACCTCAGAAAATAAGGAGCTCCTCATCACCCTAAGTGTTCCCAGTCTAAGTTACCTTCTCTCAAGGATGCAGTAAAGAGGGTTCTTGCATCATATAGCTTGTTGGATCCACTCACAATTACCCCTCACAATGCCACATTTTTGTGCTTAGTAGCAAAAACTGAGACGACTCTAAATATAAAATCAGGGGTTGGTTTTCTCCTTTGGCTGGTGAACTGGTTTTGAAGGCAAATGCAATAGAAGTTCCAGAAATATTGGAGCAATGACAGTAAGACAGTAAGTGTGTGGTTCCCCAAGTAATTCTGAAACCACTACTAGGCCTATATAAAAAATAAAGA
Organism: Sminthopsis crassicaudata; assembly: GCF_048593235.1. Taxonomy (NCBI): domain Eukaryota; kingdom Metazoa; phylum Chordata; class Mammalia; order Dasyuromorphia; family Dasyuridae; genus Sminthopsis; species Sminthopsis crassicaudata. The sequence continues at coordinate 641,342,687 of NC_133618.1, read as the reverse complement.
CAAAAGGAACCTATATGTATAAAAAATTTATAGCAGCTCTTTGTGGTGGCAAAGAATTAGAAACTGAGGGGGTGTTCATCAACCAGGGAATGGCCAAACAAATTACGGTCTATGAATTTAATGGAATATTATTGTGCTATCATAAGGAAGGATGAAAGAGAAAGTTTCAGAGAAACCTGTGATGACTTGAATGAACTGATGCATGGGGGAGGGAGTCGAACTTAGAGGATAATTATACAGTAGCTACGGCATTGAAAAAATGAACAATTGTGAAAAGACTAAATAACTGTAACGGATCAATGTACTGGCCAACCACAATCGTAGAGGTCCCCTAATGTTCTCCATCTCCTAAGAGAGGCAATGGATTCAGGATGCAGATTGAGGCATCTTTATGCGATATGCTCAATGACAGAATTTGTTTTGCTTGATTCTGCATATTTGTTATGAAGACCTGTTTGTCTGTTTCCAATGGAGACAGTGGCAGAGGTGGAGAAGAAAGAAAATAGATTAGTGTTCTTTGAAAAAATAAAATTCAAGACGTGCATTTTCAGACACCAGGGAATTGTTTTGTTTGACTATATATATGGATATATATGGATATTTGTTGGAGGTGGTTTTTTTTTTTTTTTAATTTTTCTTTCCCAGTTAGGATGCAGGAGGTAAGTAGGAGAAAAAATAATATGCTTGATAACTGAAAAGAGAAAATTGAATTTAAAAAGAAGAAGAAGAAGAAAAGAAAAGCTCATTTGAATGTTTGTCTCATGACTTTAGAGTCATGTCTCACGGGTTTAGAATCATGTCTCACATGATACACCATTCACAAATTTACCACCTTTCTTATTACCCTTTAATACTAAGTCAGCCTTACAGGATGTTTTAAAGTTCAGGAAGTGCTTCACACCCATTACTTCATTTTACCCTCACAATTACCTTGGGAGGTAGGACAATTATATTTTCCCCCATTTTTCAGATAAGGAAATTAAGTCTATAATAGTTAAGTGACTTGTTCAGAGAAATATAGCTATTAAGCACCAAGCAGAACCAAAATTCAGAGCCAGGTCAACCAGAACTCCTTCAATCTTCTCACATAGCTCTTTTTCTTCCCTACTATGGTTCCAGCCTAGAAGTTCTTTTCTAAGTTCTTCTTGATCTTCTCTAAGTTCCTTTTATTCATATCCCAGTCCTAAGATTTCTCCCTACAGAAATCCTCCTTGCTGGCATGAAGTCTCTTTCCAGTTTTTCAGCCCTTCCAAAATTTTTCTTAAAACTTTCTTTACCTGAGCTGTTCTGTGTTCAAAATTGGCAAGACTGACCAATTCGGGCATTTGGGATGGTCTCAATATTCTCATATTCCTTAACCTTCCCTAAGCTGCCTCTTTATATTTCATTAGATGCTCAGCTGATTCTAGAATTGGCACTGTGCCCAAGCTGGGGTTTCCCCAGACCCAAGGTGTGAAAAGCTGCATCACATATTGTGGCACTGGGGAAATCCCAGGGCCCCCAGCGACTTGAACCAAAATTGAAAAGGAAGAGAAGCTTGGCTAGTGGGTGTGCAAGAAAGGGGGATTTTCAGTTTTAAATATTATCAGAATTTGGCTTCCTATTGAGATACTTTGCCTCTGGAAAAATGGAGAGGGGAGAAGAAGGGAAGGGTGAGCGAGTGAGAGAGACAGAGACAAAGAGACAGAAAGAGCTGGGAGGTGGGGATGGTCCAAAAGAAAACTTTATTGCTGTGTTCTTTAGTGAATCCTAAAAATCTCTGCTGCCTATGGGGCTAAACTGCTCTCTTTTGCTTTTTCAAAGTCCTATAATGGCTAGTTATTAAATAGTGCTTTAAAGACTCCAACCTCTGAGATATTTTCATTACCCAATTTTACAAATGAGAAAACAGGCTGAGATAAGAGGAGGGACTCTTCCTCAGCTGCCAAGCTGTAAGCATCAGGGGCTGGCTCTGAACCCAGGCTTCCCTCATTCCCAGTCCAGCACTCTGGGTCACTCTAAGCCACCACTGCTTCTCTGTGGAGCAACAAGCAAAAGGCCTGTTGCCTAGATTTCTCCAAACTCCAATAGATAGTTCTGGTCTATACAGTGACGGCAAACCTAAAATTTGGCAAAATCCCAAATCGATTCCATCCGTAGAAGTTTTATGAGAAAATATCCACAAAGATTTAAGACCTTTGGGGTCTAAACATGGAGCTCTTTTTCTTTCCCAGCTTGTTCTCAGGAGAATCCCATCCTACCATTCATACACAGAGAAATACCCCTAGACACACACACACACACACACACACACACACACACACACACACACACACACAATGGGGTAACCGTCTAGAGGGTTCAATCTATGTCTCCGGAAAGCCAGTGCATCCACATGGATCATTCTATTGACTTCCAATAGTTGGTGCTTCATTCTGACTTTCTCCATTAGCTATAATGAAATTGAAACAATTATCAGAGGCAGACTTATTTCAACTGTCAACCCGTGGGGGACCAAAAGACAAAACAAAACAAAAAGCAGATTTAGGTCATTAGCAAACACAAGGAAGGTTCTGGATGGAAGGAATGGGAAAGAGGAGAAGACCAGAGACGGAAGAAGTCAGAAATAGGCTCTGACCACCTGATTCAGCTTCCCCGAGGATGCACAGGCTAAGACACCAGACACTACTAGGTACCAAGCCGGTGTCCAAAACCTTCCAGCTTCCTCTTTGCTTTTCTCTCTACACGTTACACGTAAATGAAAATCATTGATTTAATAAAGTTGGCTCACTGCTTTTTGCTCCAAATCTTTCTGGGTTAAAGCAACAATGGGAAAAGGGGATTTCCTTGAAGCTGACACATTAAGTAGTGAGGGCTAACAGAAGGAAGAGGTAACAGTCACCAACGGAAGTCTGGGAGCATTTATTAAAGGAACCGTCAGTCCCATACAGTTTAGACAACAAGAAAACGTTCAGTTATATTCGGTGAATCTATTTAATAAGGTAAGGATGGATGTCCCACAATTTTTACACAAATTTCTGCCAAGTTGAGTGTTGGATCAGGAGCCAGAAGTAGTGAGTTCAAACCCAGCTCCCATATTTATGAGGTGTGTGGCTTCTGGGATGGTTTCTTCATCTATAAATGAGAGGCTGGCTTACAGGAGTCTCCTTCAGCTCTAAGTCTATGGACCCGTGAAGCAGGCAAAGTTAGGTGAGATTGCATATATGTCATTTATGTGGTACTCATGGCAACAAACACCTGCAAAGCCAGCTATGAGGGAGACAGACGGAGAACTGCTTCAGCTCAGGAGGTCTCAATTGCAGTAGGTTAGGAGCAGTGGGTGTTCACACCAAATCTGGGCATTTTTTCAAAGGTGACAGGAAGTTCTGAGTTGAAATCCTGCCTCATGGACTGTGAGACCCTGGGCTAGTCATTTACCTTATTTGCTTCAGTTTCTTCAACAATAAAATGGGGATAATAACAGCATCTCCCTCCCTGGGTTGTTGTTAAAGATAGAATGACATAATATCTGTAAAGTGCTTAGCACAGTGCCAGGCATATAACAGGTACTTAATAATTTTTTTTCCCTTCCTTCCTTCTTTTTTCTTCAAATATTTCATGAACATCCAAACAGTATCCAGCTGTCCTTCCCTATTGCTGCATGACTGGCTCACTTCCTTCTTCAACCGAACATAGCTTTGATCTCCTACAGGCAGCAAGGAGTGCAAGGAATAGAACCAGGGAGACCAGAGTCTGGATCCGGCCGACTGCCAATCATGGGCTTTGGACAAACCAGTCAGTCTCTCTGAGAGCCTCAGTTTCCTCATATGTATAATGGGATTAACAGCACCTCCCTTCCAGGTTCATTGCAAGGATCAAAGGAGATAGCATGTGTAAAGCACTCTGTATTTTAACTTACACATACACATATACACACACATGTTAATGCGTGCACACACATTGCAATTTAGGCATAGACACATATATGCACACATACCATAGATCTATGTACACATGTATGTACATGTATGCATGTGTACACATCCACACACACGTGTGTGTGTTGTGAACTCCTTGACATGGTTTGTACTGGTTCCTGAGAAGAAGCACACAACTGCCCCAATGAAACAATTCTAACACAACCGTTGTACCTCTTTATTGGTCTTTTCCTTGGACACACGCGAAGCCGGCTTGGACATCACAGCTCCCCAGCTAAGCCCATTCCCTGTCAGTCAGAGTTCCTGGCCTCTAATTCCACCCCAGGGAGCCATTTTATGCAAAGACCATAGGCAACTCAGCTTTACTTCAATAAAATTCAATATTTTTAAAGTTAAAACCAGAAAAAGCTTCCCAAAGTCCACAAAGCCCTTTCTTTTTTCACTCTAAGTGTCTCATCCACCCACCTTCATATGCTAAGAGTTCATTTCCCCCTTGAAATTATACATTGGCCCAGGAGTCATGCCCTGAATGTACTTCATGGGACCCTAAAGTAACCACTTGCCATCAATAGCATTTCTGGGATCCAGGAGGGAGGATATTTCCTTCCACTAGAGTCATTACCTGTCTAACTCCCTAACCAACCCCAAGCTGATCACACACACACACACACACACACACACACACACACACACACACACACATACACACACACACAAAACAAACACTGCCCTGTGAACCGTACTTTGTGAATTAAATAATTAGGAGCCGGATACTGAAGAGCCAAGATAAAAATAGCAGCCTCAGTGGAGCTGCCCACGTTCTTTATGGTAGACTAAGTAGTACAATCTGTGTTTGACTCCAACTTAATGGAAAATTCATTTTCACCAACCCTGCTCAGCTGGGCAGAAAAAAAAAAAAAAAAAAAACCTCCTTATCTTAGCGGTAGAAGCTCTGAACCTGCATATTATCTGCCTTCTCCTTTCCCTGTCACCAAAACAGTTTAAAAATATAGCTTGCCAAACAGGGACTCGATGATTGCTCTTGTCTTTTACCTGCAATAGGTATTTGTGTGTGTTGCTCTTGGAACAAAGACCTGAATGGGAGAGTCCCTACAAATTGCTTTAAAACAAGAGCATTCTGGGAAAACTGAGGTAGATTTGGCTGAATGACAAAGTTCACTAGGTGACAAGATAGTGAGCAAATCTCTTTCCTCCTGGCTGCTAACTAGAGATAAATTCAACTTAGAATAAGGGGTCTGAAGCTGCAATCCAGATTCCCATCGATATACTTCAGGGATAGAAAACAAGATTCCACTTTTATTTTCACTAACCACTAGCTGAAACTTAACATTTCCTTTAGTTATTTAAAAGCATGATTCCAAGAAGGGTTTGTAGTGAGGAATCTTAACTAAAATGGCTGAGATCCCATGGGCCTATTGAGACGGTATGCTCTCACAAACACATGAAACTTCTCAAGATCAGTCAAATCTACCAGACTTTTATTAGGTATCAACTATATAGATTAGACAGTGTGCTAGAACGGAGTAGCAAAGACCAAAGAAAAAGTCAGTCCCTATCCTCAAGGAGCTCACCTACTCGTGGAAGATAACATTTATACGGATCAGTAAAAAATAAAATGCATATTTTCGTGACATTCACCTATAGTGAGAAACATTTAAAGAAATCTAGCAAGTCTTTATGATGAAGGGCAGGTACTGCTGAATCCAAGAAAGACCAAAGGCCCATGTTAGAACCTTTTCCTGGAAAAGTCATTGCCCTTGAGACCCCAAGGGGTGCCATTGCAGCAGATGCCTGAAGCAAAGAGGGCTAAGAGACAAGCAAGAGAGGGGTTTTACTGCCTGTCAGAGAGGATGCTGGGAAGGGACTGGCCAGTGGTACCAAGACAAGTGAAGGCATCCAAAAGGCCCCAAGATAGAGAACTGTCACTTGGAATTCACAAAAGCCAGTGTAGACATTTCATAGAATCACAGAATTTCAAAGCTGGAAGCAATAGCTGAAATGCTTTTCCAACTCCTTTTCACCAACTCATGCCAACTACTTCTTTTAGGAGCTAGAGCAAGACTGAGCTCTGCCAGGAAATCTCCCCTAATTAACCTGACCCTGGCCAATTTATTAGAATCCACTTCCTCCCCTGCTCCACTGGCATAGCCTTGGAAATACCAGCCTCACTTTCCAGGCCAGAAATGAGAGGGAGGCCTATGGAGGAAATGGCTCTATATGTAACTGCCTTAGCCTTGCCATCACCTTTGCAGGACTTTTGAAGGGTGTCCTATTTTTACTTTTACTAAGTTCTTGCCTTTTTTTCTTAACCCCAATCATATACTAAACTCTTATTAATGACTCTTTTTGTAGTTTCCACAGAACCTAATCATTGATTGATGGGAGGGGGCATTTAATGGATGTTTGTTGAAAGACTGAATGAATGAGAAGCTCTTCTGAATTTTTGAAGAAAAAATGGCTGAGCGACTTCCCCACTGAAAAGCCAGCAGCCCTTTCAATAACCTAAAATCAGAGTTGACAGTTTGGGGAAATTAAGCAAAATGTAGACTGTGTACAAAGGGGACCAGCACATATCTTTCTTGATGGCCAAAGGGCATAAAACTACAAGTGTACCAAGATAGCAAGTGACCTCACAGTATTGTCCCTTCCTATTCTTCTCATGTCCACAACCCTGGGCCGTACAGAACCATTTTATGTCTCAATTATAGAATAATTCCCAAGCTAGCTTCTCTCCGATCCTTTCTACACAGTGTGAGATTTAATTTGTGCAAATCAAAACATAACAAAGGGCTCGTCCAGTTCTAACCCGGACAGCCTATCACTTCTATTTATTTTATATTTATGTGAAATATTTATTTTATTACGTTTATTTATTATATAAGTTGCTTGGTTCTCTCTCCAAAGCAACATAGGTGAGGGAGCATAAGGCTGAACAGCTCATCAGTCATGGAGAAGAAATAGGGCAAAGGCCCTGGACACATGGCACAGGTGTAGGTGGGAAGAGGCAACACTAAATGTTCCTGAAGTCTCCTCGGAGGTCAGCTGTGGCAATAGCAGAGCCCAGGGCAGGGCCTGGGGTAGAAATCAAACGTGTGGCCTCTATTGGGAACAATGAGCCTCAGCCCAGGACACAGCCTTGTACTGTGGCTGTGTCTTGCCAAATGGCTTCCCCTCAGTGCGTTTCCGTGACCCAAATTCAGGTCTCAGATTGTACCTTCCAGTACCAGCCCATCTCTAACCATCATCATAATAATAATTAAGAACAGAGTATTTACAAGGCTGTCAAAGGATATTTACATTCATTTCCATGCTGGTATTTGGTAGCAATGTATGTGGCCACCTGCTAAAGATAATATAAAGCCTATGATAGAAGACTCCAAAAATATAATTCAGAAAATGCTATGAAAATCAAAATTGTTTTTATTGGGCTTAGTTCTTCCCTTGCTGTGGAGGGAAGAGGTCAAAAGAAGAGTGAACTGGTTGTTCCCAACCATGATGGGTCAGCGGTATTCTCTATACAGGGGCCCTTCATAGGACTGGGAGGGAGACAGAGGATCCATTCCACCCTAACCCTCCCCCACTCCCAAGACAGAGGACAAATGCGTTCCCCTATCAGCCTTCTATCTTGTTTTCAGGTTGGGCGGCCACAGGACTCATATCAAAGATGGCTATGAGTGTAATTCTTGTCCAACCCCCACTCAATTTCAGCCAGCAGGACCAGAAATTAGGGATGCTGTTGTTGTTCACAAATTCTCCTATTAACATTTCTTTGAAGTTCCATATGATTTTATCCCCTTCCCCCCAACCTAAGGCTCCACAGCTGACTTTCAGGAATCTAAGATGAATCATTTCTAATCCTTCTTTTTCTGGAAGAGAAAGGGAAGTGGAAGGGGGGGAAAGGGAAAGTCATACATAGTTTATGACTATATCAGGGTAGCATTTTCTCATCTCTCTGGCTAAGCATATTTTCATCCTGGCGATGGATCACAGCTGTATCTAGGAGCCCGGTTCATTTTCTCATCTCTGTGACATTCTCCCCAGCCTCCCAAGCTGTCCTGTAGTACAGAGTCTGGTTACAGTAACCATTCTCTATACAAAGAATCTATCCCAGAGGATGTACTGGAAACATTCAATGAGATAGACTTGTCAAAGACACTGATGAAAGGACTTTATGCATATGGCTCCCATCCTAAATTGTCCACAATGCAAGTTAAACAGATGCAAATCCTATTTCTCCCACTCCAAGATATGACTTTTGTCTTCTGTCTTTACTGCCTTTGATGGAGAGAGATGCTGTCCTATCTATGTCCCTCCCAAATAAATCTGCCCCAAGCCACAATTTTCGCCAGATCCCTGCATGGCCTCTAATTTCTGTAGGCTCAGTAAAATCTCCCTAGCTTGACCACAACATCACAGGGCTGAGAGCTACAAAGGATTTGACGTATCTTCTCTATCAACTACTTCATTTCATCAATTAAGAAACTAAGATCAGGCTACCAGCTTGAGATGGGGAAAGAGATTAAATGAGGGCCACTGTGGGGCTCCTCCCATCTACCCCAGTGGGTGAAAAAAAAAAAAAAAGAGTTTCCTTTTATCTCAGCCAAGACAAAGCTAAAAAAGTTTTGGTTTTTTGTTTTTCATAATAGTATTTTATTCTTCAAAATATGTGTAAAGATAATTTCCAACATTAATTTTTGTATGATTTGATATTCCAAAGTTTTTCTCCCCTCCCCAAGACAACAAAAAATCTGATATAGATTCCTCATGCATAATCATTTAAAGCACAGACTACATTTGTCATATTGTGCAAGAAAAATCAGACCAAAAGGGAAAAAAACACAAGAAAAAAAAATCAAACAAACAAAAAAGGTGAAAATACTATGCTTCCATCCACGTTCAGTCTCCATAATTCCATCTGGATGCAAATGGCATTTCACATCCCAAGTATATTGGAATTGTTTGGGATCACCGCATTGCTGAGAATAGCTAAATCATCATAATTGACCATCACACAATCTTGCTGTTATGTACAATGTTCTTCTGGTTCTGCTCACTTCACTCAGCTTCAGTTCATGTAAGTACTTAAGAGGTTGTTTTTTAAAGTAAACAACTAGGAAACCAAGAAAATAAAAACACATAAAAGAATGAAAAGAGGGAAGTTTACAGAATATAATCTGGCGATTCAAATTTAGCTAAAATTTAGACCCCAATGAGACTTTCCATCCCAGTAGAGTGCGTCACCATGCACTGAGGTTTGGAGAACCCCACCCCAAAGTCCCCCTTTTCTTATTTTCAATGGTCTCTCCTCCCACTCCTGCGGTTCTGCTCTCCGTTCTTCTTGGTAGGAGTTTAGGCCACTGTACTTTAGTGATTCAAAACAATATATATAATTCATTGGTCCATGGGCCATCCCCAGTGAAAAAAAGAAGTCATGACATGTCAATATCTAAATATTTTAGCTGTGGAGAGAGGCTGGTTTTAGGTGCCAGGCAGGAGGTTCTTTAGGTCTCAAGAAAGGAATCTGATAGCCTGAATAGAAAACTGAAATTCTTTTTATTTATTAAATTTCTACATATTTTTCCCAATTATATGTGAAACCAACTTTAAACATTGTTTTCTTAAATTTCTTAAATTCCTCTCTCCCCTCCTGGGGAAGACCAGCAATTTCATATAGACTATCTATGTGCAATTATGCAAAATTTCCATATCAGGCACATTGTAAACATACACACACACACACACACACACACACACACACACACACACACACACACATGCACACCCCCCAAAAATTTTTAAAATAAATTTTTTAAACTATACTTCAATCTACAGCCAGACTCCATCAGTTCTTTCTCTGGAGGTAGATATCATTTTTCATCAAAATTATCTTTGAGATTGTCATAGATAATTGTATCACTGAGAAGAGCTAAGCCATTCACAGTTGATCATATACTGTATTGCTGTTACTATATATGGTGTTCTCCTGGTACTGTTCACTTCATTTTGCATTAGTTTATAAAAGACTTTCCAGGTTTTTCTGAAAGCATCCTGCTCATCATTTCTTATACCACAATAGGATTCCATCATAATCATATGCCACTTATTAAGCTAGTCACCAATTGGTGGGCATCCCTTCCATTCCCAATTCTTTCCTACAACAAAAATATCTGCTATGAATATTTGTATGTGTGTGTATACATATATATATATGACCTTTTCTTTTTTTTTTTCATTTCTCTGAGATACTGATGAAGTGGTAGTAGTAGTAGTAGTAGTAGTAGTAGTAGTAGTAGTAGTAGTAGTAGTAGTATAGTAGTAGTAGTAGTAGTAGTAGTAGTAGTAGTAGTAGTAGTAGTACCTAGCCTCCATAATAATAGCACTATATCCATACTTCTTTTCATAGCTATATAAGCCTTCAAACTTTAAGAAATTCAATTTTCTTGCATACTCTTTGATCCAACAATGCTGCTACTGCTGCTACTACTACTATTTCTTCTTCTACTACTACTACTATTACTACAACAACAACAACTACTACTACTACTACTATTATTACTACAACTACAACTACTACTACTACTACTATAACTACAACTACTACTACTACTACTACTACTACTACTACTACTATTATTACTACAACTACAACTAATACTACTACTATAACTACAACTACTACTACTACTACTATTATACTACTATTACTACTACAACAACAACAACTACTACTACTATTGTAAGTGTCCCAGGCATGATTTGAACTATTCTTTTTCTTTTTTTGACTTTCAGGTGGGACACTTAATAACTAAGTTACCCTAGTTAAGTGATTTCAACATATTTGGCTGTAGTTTCTTCATCTATAAAATGGGAATAATAGTACCTCCATCCCAAGTTTATGAGGATAAAATAAAAATTGTAAGACATTTTGCAAACCTTAAATGCTTGCTCTTTATTAAAATTAATAACATTGATATTTAAATAATTAATATCACAGGCTATTATTACCATATTCATTGATGAGAAAATCAGTTCAGAGAATTCATCTCACTACCACACTAGTTCTAGGCCCTGGGGATTCAAAGGCAGAAAGGAAATAATTGCTGTCCTCTACAAATTTATATTATAGTAAGGGAGGATGAAACAGCTAAGTGACATGATGGATAGTACTGGATTGGGGGTCATAAAGGTCTCAGTTCAAGTCCAACCCCAGAAACTTCTTTGGCTATGTGACTCTGAGTAAGCCATTTAACTAGAGCCTATTTTCTCATTTGGAAAATGGAGACAATAATGGCACCTAACTTAAAAGGCTACTGTGACCATCTAACAAGACGAAATCTGTCAGGGGCTCTGCAAGCCTTAAAGTACAATATAAAATCACATCAGCAAGCACAAGATAACTTGAAAGGGAGAGCCCTAACAATCAGTTGGAGCTGTTGGAGCTGGAAAGTTCCCCAGCCTTGAAGGAAGCTCAGGATTCTAACAGAGATGAGCAGATAATGTATCAGATTTGGAGCCATACTATGCTTGTCAAGGCTGAAAAGCTACAGGAGAATTAAGCCAATGGAAAAAAATTTACAGCATGGGGCACTGGAAAGAGAGTTTGACTCTGCAACAGGTGTGTGGGTTTGTGTCTCAGCTCCAATGCTTACCAATGCCCTGTAGCAGTTTTCTCTATGAATCTGAGTTTCCTCATCTGTAAAATGGGAACACTAATACTTTTGCTATCGACCTCATAGATAGATAGCAGCAAAGGGATAGCAACCTCACAAGGTTGTTGTGAGAAAAGTGTTTTGTAAACCTTAAAGCTTATGAAATAAAGTATCATTAGAATGAATAAAGAATAAACTGTGGACAATAAGCTACTATTGCCATGAAATGGAGAATATACAAAATTTGAAGAGGAAAAACTTGGTAAAGAGCAATTATTTAACACAAAAGAAATAGTTCAGTTATGTACCCTGCCCAAAAAGATTCTCAAGTAAGAATCAGTCTCATAGTCCATGAAGGAATCCTATTTTAACAAAGATCTTCACTGAGGGCTGGGAAGGCCCTCAGATGTCATTGAGTTGAATTCTCTTGGCTTACAGATACACAATTTGTCCTTAGTCATACTGATAACAAGAAGCAGGCCAGGATCTATTCCCAAGCTTCAGAAACTCCCCAAATCCCAGCAATAGAAGAAATCTCAGAGATCCACTGGGCCAGCTGATATTTAAACTAGCGTCACCTCTACGATACCAGAATGAAATTTGCCTCTGTGGTTTCTACTTATGCTCCAAACTGAATAAATCTCACCTCCCCTCTCTCCAACTGCCCTTCAAACACCATGTTATAATAACTCTTCCTCCTCAGTCTTGGCCTCTGCAGGCTAAGGCAATCATCACAGGGAATGAAGGTCCTGTTAGCCACAAGCCTAGCTACCCTTCTCAGGTCACTCTGGTGCTTCTGAAAGGCCTGCCTAAATAGTGACAGCCAGAAGCAAGCCCATTGTTGCAGATGGGGCAGGCTTGCCTGTCACCTCTTAGGGACTCCAGGGCCTTTTTAGATTGTTGCAATCTCCCCATTACTCTATCAGCCTCTTGACTCATATCAAGCTTGCAATTTGCTAAAAACACTCAGATCATTATCAGATAAACTATTTTCTAGCCATGCCTTCCTCCATCTTGTATATGTTAAGAAATTTTTTTAACCCAAGTAAAAAAGAAATTTTTTAACCCAAGTAAAAGTAAAATCCTTTACTTTCCTACAAATTTTCTTATATTAGATACCTTACATTCTATATGGTTGAGATCTGTTTCAGTCCTGAATCTATCATCTGACATGTTAGCTATCTCTCCCACAGCACTGTACTCAGGAAGACCTGAGTCAAATACAGCCTCAGATACTTATTACATGTGTGACCCTGGGTAAGTCGTTTAGCCACTGCCTGCCTCAGTTTCCCTAACTGTATAATGGTAATAATAACACCACCCAACTCCCAGATATGTTGTGAAAATTAAATGAGATAAACTGTAAAGCACTGTATCTGACACACAGTAAGTACTTAACAAATTCTTGTTCCCTCTCCCATCCCTAATTTGCTAAGCATTTTGACCAGCAGGGTGATTTCAGAAAGGCCTGGAGAGACTTAGACTTGCATGAACTGATGCTGAGTGAAATGTGCAGGACCAGGAGATCATTATATACTTCAACAACAATACTATATGATGATCAATTCTAATGGATGTGGCCACCAATAGAGCAGCAATGAGCTGAACCAGCTACACCCAGCGAAAGAACTCTGGGAGACGACTATGAACCACTACATAGAATTCCCAATCCCTCTATTTTTGTGCGCCTACATTTTTGATTTCCTTCACAGGCTAATTGTCCACTATTTCAAAGTCCAATACTTTTTGTGCAGCAAAATAACTGTATGGACACGTATACATATATTGTATTTGATTTATACTTTGACATATTTAACATGTATTGGTCAACCTGCCATCTGGGGGAAGAGGTGGGGGGAAGGAGGGGAAAACTTGGAACAAAAGGCTTTGCCAATTGTCAATGCTGAAAAATTACCCATGGATGTATCTTGTAAATAAAGGGCTATAATTGAAAAAAAAATTTTTTTGCTAAGCATTTTACCAGGGTCTTTATTCAAGTCATTGGTAAAAGTGTAAAATAATAAGATGAAGAATGAATTCCTGGGATACATTGATTGCACCATTAACAACTAGCCCTGTGGCCACTCAAATATATTATCATCTTGCCCATATCTTGATCTTTTCCACAAGACTAGAATGAGAAACTATTAAATGCTTTGCAAAAATCAAGACAAACTCTGCCTATAAGGTTTCCACGATCTCTTAGTCCCATGACGCAGGAAAAAACAAACAGTGGTGGTGAAAATGAGGTTATTCTGCTATTATTTGTTCTTAATAAAGTCAGACTAGCTCTTTGAGATTATTAGAAGTTAGAGTAAGGGATAGCAAAGCTGGATGTCAAGAAAACTCAAGCAAGAATTAGAGAGGTCCCAAAAGGGAACAGGCCTGCCTCAGGAGATGATGGGTTCCCCCTCAGTAGATGTCTTTAAGAAGAACCTGATTGCCTTCACATTGGGTATGAGAGGGACAGAATTCTTTTTTACATATGGGCCAAATTAGATGGCCTCCGAGCTAAAGGAAGTTCTCCCTACCAAGTCCTTGGTGTCATCAAGTGGTTTAATATTAGAATTAGAATTAAAATTAGAAATGGTTTAATATTAGAACTGAAATGATATCTTCAGTGGAAATAGCATTAAAGAAGATGCAATGCCATCTGCTTTGTTACTGCCCCATAAGGGACACAGGACCTTTCCATCTGACTTGTAGCTGAAACTTTATCTGTTGTCTTCCTCTATTAGAATGGAGGATTCTTGAGATTAGAAACTATCTTGCTTTTCAATTTCTATTCCTGTAGTTTAGCACAGTGCTTTCCATACAGTAAGTACTTAATGCTTTTTCATTCATTCATTCATCCATTCCCTTCCAAATCTGGGGTTTTGCTATTCTGCAATTACCCAACAGGTTATAAAAGAGTTCTGTATACTCAGTGGAGTGGGTGTAGTTGGAAGCTTATCCTTCAGTGCCTATGATGGAATATATTTTGAGCACAGTTTGAATGTGAAGAGGATGGTATGTGAAAGCAGGGAGAGTGATTAATTCATTAACTTGAATGTGTGCAAGTAGTGGGGGCATGAGTCAGCGCACTGTCAGTGGGGTGTGAGTCAGTATATGTGGGTGAGTGGGGGACGTTTTGGGTGCAGAGCTCAGAGCAATCCAAGGGTACATTTCAGCTTTTTATGTATGGATCTCCAAAGAGTTTGCATTTTCTATGGTAAATCTCCATTTCAGGAATATGGAGATAAGTGAGATATTAAGACAATACTGGGAAACAGGTGTCCCCCAGCTGAGTCCAACCAATGAAACAAAGAACGTATTGAATATCTCTATAAAGCAATCCATGAACAGATTTCAGGGAATCCATGAAATGACATATTTATTTTATTTTCCACAAAAACCCTCGATTTTATTTCATTTTTAGTTCCATATTCTTTCCCTTACCTTCATCCACTGAGAAGAAAAGAAAAACAAAACCCACTACAAATACGCATATTTGTGTAAAACAAATTCCTACATCAGCCAAAGGAAGAGAAACACACATGTGCACACACATAAGAGTGGGGGAGGCAAAGGGACGGAGAGACAGAGAGACAGAAAGAAAAAGAAAGAGAGGAAAATACACTTCAATCTGGACTGAATGTATTTCATCACGCAACATTTGGAACTGTGTTGATCAGTTACTAAGTATTTCATAGGTGATTATAATATATAAATTGTTCTCTTGGTTCTGCTTACTTCATTTTGTATCAGTTCATACAAATCTTCTCAAGTTATAATTTCTTACAACACAACATTCCTTTACATTTATATATCAGTTTGTTCTGCCATTTCCCAATTGATGGGCAACCTTTCAGTTTTCAATTCTTTGTCACCACAAAAAGAACTGCTAAAAATTATTTGTGTATATGCATGTTCTTTTCCTTTTTCTTTGATCTCATTGAGTCAAAGGATAGGCACAATTTAATAGCTCCTAGGACACAGTTTCAAATTGCCTTCCAGAAGGGTTAGCCTAACTCACAGCTCCATCAATACTGAATTACTGTATCTATTTTCTCATATCCCCTCCAGTATATTACTTTTCTTTTTTGTCATCTTAACCAATATGAAGGTGTGAAGTGATATCTCACTTATTTTAATTTGCATTTTCTAATTAATACTTATTAAGATAATTTTTTTTTCATATGGCTATTGGTAGCTTAGAGTCTTCCTCTGAAAACTGCCTATTCATATCCCTTGACCATTAATCAATTGAAGAATGACTCTTGCTCTTATAAATTTGACAGTTTCTTATATATCTCAGAAAAAAATACCTTCATCAAGAAACTTGTTGCAAAGTTTTTTGAGATTTCCCTCTCCAGTTCTCTGCTTATTTTAGCTTTACTGGTTTTGTTTATATAAAACCTTTTCCATTTTATACAACTATCCATTTTACCATACAGAACTTTTCTATCTATTGTTTGGTCATGAACTCTTCCCTTATCCACAGATCTGATAGGTAAATTCTCCCATGCTCCAATAATTTGCTTTTGATATCACCCTTTATATTTTTTATCATAACATTTTGAGCTTATCTCAGTACATGCTATGAGTGGTTGGGTTAACCCTAGTTTCTCCTAAACTACTTTCCAGTTCTCCTAAGAGTTTTTGTTGAACAATAAGTTCCTTGTCCCAAAAGCTTAGATCTTTGGAATTCTCAAACACTAAGTAACTGCTTGTTTTCTTCTGTGTATTGCATACCTGATTTGTTCCACAATCAACTTCTCTATTTCTTAAGCAGTAGTAAATTATTTTTGACAATTGCACTTTTATAGTATAGTTTGAGATCTGTACTCCTAGGTTTTCTTCCTTTGAATTTTCTTTCAGTAATTCCTTTGATATTTGATTTTTTTATTCCTCTTGATGAATTTTGTTGCTTTTTTCTAGTTCTACAAAATAATTTTTGATAGTTTGAGATGACACCAAATAAGTAAATTAACTTACATAGAACTGTCATTTTTATTATATTGTCTTGGTCTACCAATGAGAAATCTCCAATAATTTAGATTTGGCTTTATTTGTGTGAAATGTTTCATAATTATGTTCATATAGCTCTTCCTATGATTATCCAAGCAGAAAACAGACATTCAAGCATTTCAAACTGTCATAGTTACTGTAAATGGAATTATTCTTTCTTTTGTTGGTGATATAAATACTAATGATTTGTATGAATTTCTTCTAAATCCTACAATTTTGCTTAAGTTAATTATTTCAATTAATTCAACTCAATTTTTTAGTTGATTCTCTAGGGTTCTCTAAGTAAACCACCATATTGGCTGCAAAAAAAGTGATAGTTTTGTTTTTTTCTTTTCTCTACAGGTATTAATTCAATGTCTTTTTCCTCTCCACCCCTCTAATCTTTCTATGTTTCTTTTGAGATCATCCCAACGTAAAAGAATCTTTCTAATTAGACTTCTTCTCAGACCCTTCATGATGATAAAGTTCTGAGAAATTATACATCTCATCTCCCCATATGTAAACATAACTAGTTTAATCTCATTTAGTTCCCTATGATTTCTCACTCATGTTTACTTTGTTATCCTTTTCTCAAGTCTTGTGTTTAGATCCCAGATTTTCTACTCAGCCCTGGTCTCTTCATCAGAAATACTTGAAAGTTCTCTATTTCATTAAAAATCCATTTTTCCTCCCATAGAATTATACTCCATTTTACTGCATAGGTTATTTTTAGTTAAAATCCTTAATGTTTAGTATTTTGGAACATCATATTCAAAGTTTCCCTCTCCTTAAAAATAGTAGCTGCCAAATCCTTATTGTGATGATTTAGTACTTGAATTCTTTCTTTCTGATTATTTTCAGTATTTTTTTCACTGACCTGCAAGATCTAGAATTTATTCTGGAAGTTTTCATTTTGGAGATTCTTTTATGGAGTAACCAGAAGATTTTTTTCTCCTTATTTCTTGAATTATGCTGTCCAAGCTCCTTTTTTGTTGTTGTTGTTCATGGCTTTCAATTAATCTAATGATACTTCACATTTCCTCCTATTGTTCTTCAATATTTCTACTTTGTTTTGTTATTTCTTGTTATTTATAGTATTATCAGGTCCATTTGAACAATTCTAATTTTCAAGGAATTATTTTCCTCAGCAAAGTTTTGTACCTTTTTTTACTATGTTTATTAATTGTCTTTTCATATTGTTTTGGCATAGTTTTCATTTTTTCCTCTATTATTTTTTTTTGTTGTAAAGATTTTTGCTATTTTTTTTTACTTTTTCCTTAATGACTTGGGAAATTTTATTGGGTTTGTTTCCAATCTACTTTTTCTTTGAGATTTTGCCTATAGATTTTTTTCCAAGTCATTGCATTCTGTGTTTGTCTTGAGATTCTCTTACATCATTCTGGTTCTTTATGTTTGGGGTTCTTTTTTTTGTTGTTCACTATTCCAGGATACTTGTTGATTTTAGACTTAATGTTAGTGCTGAGGTTCTATGCAGTCAGAGATTTATCTGAGCTTCTTCTGTCTTTTGATGTCTTGATGCTCTCACAGATCATCCTGGAAAGCCTATAAAGCCTATAAATTTTCAGTCCTAACAAAATGGCCACACCAGAGGAGAAATGTGTTCACTTCCCTCCTGGTCTAAGTTTTGAAAGTTTCTAGCACAAGTTTGGAGTCTTTTGAGTTGGTTTTTTTTAACTTTTTTTTTGGTTATACATGTAAATTAATTTTTTAAAAAATATACATTTCTTTATTAATCATGTTGGGAGAGAAAAATCAGAACAAAAGGGAAAAACCATGAGGAAAAAAAAACAAAAAAAAAAGAAAAATGAATATAGCATTGTTGATTTACATTCAATCTCTCCATAATTCTCTCTCTGAATGCAGATAGCATTTTCTATCCAAA
Source organism: Sminthopsis crassicaudata (assembly GCF_048593235.1). NCBI lineage: Eukaryota > Metazoa > Chordata > Mammalia > Dasyuromorphia > Dasyuridae > Sminthopsis > Sminthopsis crassicaudata. The sequence goes on along the minus strand of NC_133618.1, from coordinate 641,324,208 downwards.
GTTATTGGAATTTCCTTGGATCACTGAATTGCTGAGAAGAACCAAGACTTTCATAGTTGATCATCACACAATCTTGCTGTTACTGTGTACACTGTATTCCTGGTTCTACTTGTTTTGCAAAGCATTAATTTGTACAAATCTTTCCAGGCCTTTCTAAAATCAGCTTATCCATAATTTTTATAGAACAATAATATTCCACAACATTTATATACCACAACTTATTTAGCCATTTCTCAATTGATGAGCATTTACTCATTTTCCAATTCTTTGCCACCACAAAAAGGGCTGAGTATGAACACTTTTGCATATGTGGGTCCTTTTCCCTACCATATGTTTTCCTTGGGATACAGATCCAGTAGTAGCACTGCTGGATCAAAGGGTATGCACAGTCTTATAGCTCTTTGGGTATAATTCCAAATTGCTCTCCAGAACAGTTGGATCTTTTCACAACTCTACCAACAATGCCTTTGTGTCCACATCCTCTCCAACATTTTTCATTATCTTTTCCTATCATCTTAGCCAATTTGGGCGGTATGAGGTGGTACCTCAGAGTTCCTTTAATTTGTATTTCTCTAATCAATAGCGATTTAGAACATTTTATCATATAATTAGAGATGGTTTTTATTTCATCATCTGAAAATTGTTCATATCCTTTGACCATTTATCAACTGGGAATCATTTGTGTCCTTCTAAATATGACACAGTTCTTTACATATTTTAGAAATGAGGCCTTTATCAGAAATACTGGTCATAAAAATGTTTCCCCAGCTTTGTATTTCCCTTTAATTCTTGTTTGTTCTGGTTTTGTTTGTGCAGAAACTTTTTAATTTAATGTAATCAAAGTTGTATGTTTTGCATTTCATTATTGTTTTCTAGTTCTTTTTTCATCATAAATTCCTCCCTTCTCCAAAGATCTGATATATCAACTATACCTTGCTCTCCTAATTTTTTAATGGTATCACCCTGCCTAAATCACGGACCTAGTTTGACCTTATTTTGGTATGGCGTGTGAGATGTAGGTCTATGCCAAGTTTTAGATGTTATTTCCCAGTTTTCTCAGCAATTTTTGTGAAATAATTTCTTATCTCAAAAGCTGGAGTTTGGGAATGTATCAAAAACTAGATTATTATAGTCGTTGATTATTGTATTATGTGTACCTAATCTATTCCACTTATGTATCACTTTTGACTTGTGTGTAATTAAGTTTGAGTATATTACTGTTAGATTCATTCATTGTTAGCTGATTGGGAGATAGATTCTGTAGGTTCAGAATACTTGAACCATTGGCTCTTCTTTGGTTTTGGTTTTCTGACCCAATAATTCCACTGGAGGCTTAAATTCTAAGTTAAAGGCTAGAGCTGCTCAGATTCAGAATTCTAATGCTTGTTTCTTGCTCAGAACTCGAATAGAGCCCCATCTGTTTGCAACTGCTTGCCTCTATCTTGGATCTGGGACCAAGAATTGGGTAAAGAACAACAGAACTTCAAGAGAGAATCCATTTTTATACCCAGTGCTAGTTCAGAGATCCCCTGGGTCTCTTTCTAGCCCATGCTTACTGTACTGATACTCTATCTTGGACCCTTTTCCATTTCTGGGCACGGAATATTCACCGCTACTGCTGCTGCTATTGGCACTCCTGGTCAGCCCCTTTTGTTGTAAAACAAGTACACTGGGTAAATTAGGCAAAAATGCTTCGTCTCATGCTACCATCTTGACTCTACACTTCATACCTTTATTTTGACTAAGCTCTCACTGACGTTTAGTATTTCCTTTAATTATTTAAAATATCATTTCATGGACTACTTGGATATCCCATCACAGAAGAAAGATATTCATTAGAATATTCAAAACTAGATTAAACTTTGCACTAGAAGGGATAACGCCAGTCATTCCCACTAAAAGGTCAACATGGATAGAACACCTAGTTTTAAGTTAGGAAGACCAACAATTAAATCCTGCCACAAACACATACTAGTTGTGATGCTGCACAAGTTATAAGATCAAAAAGAGAGGATAAAGGGAACTGAAAGTTATCCAGTCCAACCCCCTCATTTCACAGATGAGCCTTGTGGGAGTGAAAGTGTAGGTGGCAGAGCAAGAATTCAAGAAGTTTTCTGATATATAATACTCCCCAATGACAACTCCTCTCTCAATCAATCAATAAACATTTATTAAGTGTCTTCTACATTTGAGGCACTGTGCTAAGTGTTAGGCTTACAAAAAGAAGAAAAAGAAACCCTGCTCCCAAATAGCTTACAATCTAATAGAGAAGATAACAAACAAACAAATATATACAAAGCAACTTGTGTTACAGGATAAATTGGAAACAATTCACAAAGGGAAAATAATGGAATTGAGGGGTCGGGGAATATTTCCTAAAAAAGAAGGGATTTGAGTTGGAACTCAAAGGAAGCCAGGAAGATCAGTAAGGAGAAATAAAGAATTAGAGCATTCCAGGCAAGGGGGATAGCCACAGAAAATACCTAAAGTCAATGGATGAGGCACCTATTCAAACAGGTAGACCAGGGTCATTGAATCAAAGAATATGTATAAAAAGACTGGAAAGAGAGCAGACTAGATTATAATAGGCTTTGAATGCCAAACAGAGTACTTACTATTAGATTCTGGAGGCAACAGGAAGTCACTGGAGTTTATGAAGAATGGACTGGAGTGGAGAGAAATTGGAGGTGGACAGACAGACCCAGTGGCAGGACACTGAAGTGTGACTGACTAATGCATTGTTAGTGGAGTCGTGAACTGATCCAACCATTCTGGAGAGCAATTTAGAACTAAACCCAAAGAGCTATCAAACGGTGCATACCTTTTGATCCCAGTAGAGATACTGGGCTTATATTCCAAAGACATCATAAAAAAAAAAAAAAGGAAAAGGGCCCACATGGGCAAAAACATTTGTAGCAGCCCTTTTTGTAGTGACAAGGGAATGGAAACTTATTGGATACCCATTACTTGGGAAATGGCTGAATTGTTCTATAAGCAACGATCAGCAGGATGATTTCAGATAAGCCTTACAGGAACTGATACTTATTGAAGTGAGTAGAACTAGGAGATCATTGTACAAGGCAACAACAAGATTATATGATGATCAATTCTGACAGACATGGCTCTTTTAAACAGTGAGGTGATTCAGGCCAGTTCCAATGGTCTTGTGATGGAGAGAACCATCTGCACCCAAAGGGGACTGAGTATGGATCAATTATGGATCACAACATAGTATTTTTACCTTTTTTGTTATTCATTTACTTTTTGGGGTTTTTTTCTCATTTTTTTCCTTTTTGATCTGATTTTTCTTGTACAACATGATACATGTAGAAATACATATAGAATTGCACATGTTTAATCTGTATTGTATTACTTGCCATATAAAGGAAGGGGAAGGGGAAGAGAGGGAGAAAAAAATTTGGGACACAAAGTTTTGCAAGGGTGAATGTTGGAAACTACCTATACATATATGTTGTAAATAAAAAGCTTACAAAATAATGAATAAATAAATAAAATGATTGTATATGTATAACCTATATCAAATTGCTTGCTGTTTTGGAAAGGGAGAAGGTAAGAGAGAGGGAGAGAAAAAATTTTGAAGTCAGTAGCTTACAGAAATAAATGTTGAAAACTATCTTTTTCATAAAATAAATATACTATTTATATTATACTATATCTAAGATAAAATACTATTGAAAAGAAATATATATAATCTAGATGTGAGATGATGAGGATCTGCATCAGAGGGGTGAGGGTGTCAAAGGAGAAAAGAGAATATATTCAAGAAATGTTGACAATGGTATAATCAAGAGGCTTTAGCAAAAGATTGGATATAGGGGGTGAGAAGTAGTGAAGAATCCAGGAAGACCCCTATGTTATAAGCCTGAAGGACTAGGAGATTGGTGTTGCCTTCTACAGTAATAGGAAAGGGGGGCAAAGAGAAAAAGAGAATGAGTTCTATTTTGGAAATAGTGAATTTAAGCTGTCTGGCAGACTCTAATTCAAGGTATGGTATCTAAAAGGTAGTTGGAAATGTGAACTTTGATGTCATTAAATCCATTGATGCTGATGATTTCACCAAATAAAATACTATAGAGGGAGAAGAAAGGCAGATCCAGGATAGAAGCCTGAAGAATATGTAAGATCAGAGGATATGAGAAGAGGAACCAGCAAAGAAATATGGAGAGGAAGCAGTCAAATGGGAAGGAGGAGACCCAGGAGAGAATGATGTCTCAAAAACTTAGAGAGAAAAAAACATTGAGGATGAGAGAGGGATCAGCAGCGTCAAGGGCTGTAAAGAGGACAAGGAGAATGTGGATAGAGAAAAAGTCACTAGATTTGACAAGTAAAAGGTTATTAGTAACTTTAGAGAAAATAATTTCAGATGAACGATAAGGTCAGAAACCAGACTATCAGAAGGAAGTGAGAAAAGGAAAGTGAAAGTACATATAGAAAAAGGGCAGAAGAAATCTGGGACAATAGTTAGCAGAGATGGAAGAATCAAATGGAAGTTTTTTTCAGGATAAGGGAGATGTAGGAATGTATGTAGGCATTAGGGAATGAATCAGTAGAGAGAGACTAAAAATAAGGGAGAAAATGAGAATAAGAGGGGAGCAACCTGTTGAAGGAGACGGGATGGACTGAGATCAATTGAACACATAAAAAATTGGCCTTGGTAAAGAAAGACCATGTCTTGGTGTGAGATTACACATGTATATCATATTGCTTTCCATCTTCAGGAGAGGGAGGGAGGGATAGAATTTGGAACTCAAAATTCAACAATGAATGGTAAAAAACTGGTTTTACATTTAATTGGGGAAAAATAAAATATTTTAAACACCACCTTTTATGTGTAAGACTGAGTTGATTACATAGAACTAGAATATTCTATTCAATGAAATCTATGGTCATTTAAAAGTTAACCTAGCCATCCACAATGGAAAATCAAAGTAGATGAAAGCATATTGCCCTTTATGATATCTACTTGAATAGATAATCTATAGAATTATGTATATAACTACTAGCAGTGTGTTTAAAACAGATAGTAGTTACATAATAAGCTAGGTCCAGAATTGGCTTAGAACAAAATCAAAATTAGAACAAAAAATTGGACATTTAGGAATTTAAGAGGCTCATTTCATGATTCTAAGCTGCTCAATGTCATAAAACATCCGATAGCATTCCATTGATGCTATATGGCTAGGAAGACCACTTTCTTGGAGGAATCAAAACTGCAGGTGACCCAAGAGGTTGCAATGGATAGATAGATAGATGGTAGGTAAAAATAGGCTATAGCCTACCATCCACAAATAATTTGTATAAAGACACCAAGGATTTGGCTAGAAAATCGGGTGGGTTAATGGTATAGCCAGAATACTGGATAACCAACAGCCTGAGGGAGAGCCTTGTCAGAAAGGCTTCCTGTGTAAGAAGTCCTCTATGACAGATTTCTGGTAGAGAGTAACAAGAACTGCCTGTAGTCATGCTGTAATCTACTCCGCTGAAGAGTGGTCTTTGCACCCCACAAAGATCACAGAGCAAATATAATTTTTGGCAAAAAGATGGAAGTAGACAAGACCCACAAGACCTCATCTAGCTGTAAGTGTGAGACCCGGAAAGGCGGCCACTATGTTATATCCCTAGCGCCAGGCTCAGTATCCTATACATAGGAGACTTTGGGGAAATATTTGTTGAACTGAACTGAACTGAATATATTCTGTCCTTCATTCCTACTTTTCTTTTCATGGTGAAAACTAAAAGTATTTTTGGAGATGTGTGGAATAGAAATGCTGTTATAAGAGGATTTGCATGTCACCTATATGAAAGCACATGCAGCAACAGGCCCAGCACTACAGGAAAGTGCTCTCTTTCAGGACTGACCAAGTAGTAGCAATCACCCATATTAACAAGACAAAGCATGCTACCTTTCTGGGGGTAGCTCATATGCCTTTTTCTCAGCTCCATCATCTGCCTCTTTTATTAGATTCCTGCTATTCTATCCAATATGTATATAACTAGGAGAAATTATGTACTGATAACCATGATCCCACAGGGAACTCTTGCTCTAACTTCTGGATATATTTATAGGGAGATCACTTCTTTCCACACCCCAGAGAGGAGGGTAGGGAGGAAAAGACTAGGGCCTACCAGTGCCTAATCACAAATAGAATAGAATTTGGTCAATGGAACCTGGGCACATATACATTTTAAAAATCAAAGTTTTCTAAGTTTAATGATTTTTTAAATTTATTTTCAAAACTCTGATCCTGAAGAAATTAACTCTTTAATAAAATAAGACTTTGAATTGGAAAGGGAGTGGGTGCCCATCAACTGTGGTACATGAAAGTAATGGAATATTTTTGTTCTATAAAAAATGATGAAAAAGCTGATTATATTTCTATAATATACAGGCCTTTGGGCCTGGAAAGATTTACATGAATTGATGCTGAACAAAACAAGCAGAACCAGGAATACATTGTACATAATAACAGCAAGAATGTGCAATGATCAACTATGAAAGACTTGGTTCTTCTCAGTGGTTCAGTGATCCAAAACAATCCCAATAGACTGGGGACACAAAATGCTATCTGCAGCCAGAAAAAGAACTGAGGAGAATGAATGTAAATCAGTCCATGCTATGTTTGTTTACTTTTTTTTTTTGTTTTTTGTTTTTATTTCTCCTATGTTTTTTTCCCTTTTGCTCTGATTTTTCTCTCCCCACATGATTCACAAAGGAATATGTATTAAAAATAAATAAAATAAAATAAGACTGAAGAACTCTATCAGAGAAGAATTCAGACTAATAAAATATGAGTTTTTAAAAATCATATGACAACATTTCACTTGTTTTAGTTATTTAGCATATTTATTATATAACTTGTGATCAAACTATTATGTGGTTCACATGAAAATTATTAGGACCCCCAAATACAGTTAGCAATTCTCTTCTATTCTGTAGAATTTCTAAGTGAGAGAAAATTCTAAAAGGTAGATCTTGGTATGATATAAATAGCAATAATAGTAAAGATATGTGTTTTGGGAATAAAAATAACTGCATTTCAGAATTTAAGCTATTTTCTTACCATTTCTGGGATATCTTAATCCTCTGTGAATCATTTAAACTGTTTTTTAAAAAAAGATATAAGTGAATAAAATGGAGATGCAGTTTATAATTCATTTAAGTTTTTCTTTTATGGAAATCTAAATTTTCATTAAAATTGGCATTTCTAGAATTCTAATTGCAGTTACTATGGTGTAAAAAAACGAACTCACTTCCAAGATCAGCCATATGGGGAATCTCAAGATAAGAAATTGCAAACCAATGTTCATCTTCCGGTCAAAGAAGATATTCCGATTTAACATTTAACATTTTGGTTAAACACTAAGTATTACATTTCATTAAACTAATTTTTAACCTGACATTATAGAGCAAGATGAAAACTAGCTAATGCCTTGTTTTCCAGCAAGGGGCCTAATTTCTCAGACCTATCATAGTACATACAGACACAATATAATTTCAAAATGAGTTTATATATATATATACAGTCAGGGCCCTATAAGTTCTAAAGGGATCATCTGGTAGCAGATGCTATTCAAATAGTATTTCAGATTCAAGTCTGAGGAGCTCTTTAGAGTGATCTAAGCTTTCCTAATGCTTCAAAAGCAAAGGAATCAATCAGCAAGTATTTCTTAAATACCCACAAAGATAAACATTACTCCTTACCTAGAAGGAGCTAACATTTTTGAGGGGAGAGACAGCATGTACACAAAGCAGCCAAAATGAAATCTATACAATATAAATACAATATAATTGAGAGGTGACTCAGGAAAGACTTCATGCCCAAGGTTTGAGGAGGGAGAAGACTCCAGGCATGGCAGGACAGTGTGGGCAAAGGCACAAAGACTGGATATGGGGGTCACGAGTGTGGAACCACATTGGTTAACAATAACAGTGGTTAAGACACAAAGTAAGCCAAGGAAAATAACACATGCTGGCCCCAGAAAGGCTGGATGAATGGAGCCAGCTAGTAAAGAGCTTGGTATTCCAAACAGAGGAGGTTGTAGCAGACCTGAAAAGCAATAATTCTTTCACTTTTTTTTTAAACTGGCCATTGGATTGTATGACATTTTGCTTTCTTCTGAATTGCATTTATAGTGGATGATGTATTTTGAGCAGGGAAGGGATGATGTTAGAACAGTGTTTTAAGAATGTCATGTCAACAGCTGAGTGAAGGATGAATTGATGAGAAGGAATCCTTGAGGCCGACTATGGTAATACCCTGGAAAGAGGCTAGGAGGACTTGAACTTGGACAAGGACCATGTGCATAGAGGAGAAAGAATGGATGTGAAAGGTGGTATCAAGGCATAATGTCTGGGGAGGAAGAATGAGGAACAGACAATGGTAGTCAGATTAGGATGACTTAGAGCATGGCAGAGTTCTGGACAAAAAAGCAAGAGGTCTTGGGGAAAAGATAATGAGTGCAGTTTGGGGCATGCTAAGTTATTGTTTTCCCCACTTAATATTATATATAATTACATGTAAAGATAGTTTTTTAATCATCATTTTTTTAGAAATTTGAAGTTTTTATTTTCAAAATACATGCAGATAGTTTTTAACATTCATCATTGGAAAATCTTGTGTTTCAAATTTTTCCTTTCCTATTCCCCATCCCCCCATCCCTAGACAGCAAATAATTCAATCGATACATGTTAAACATGTACAATTTAAAGATGATTTTCAACATTCACTTTTATAAGATTTTAAGTTCCAAATTTTTTCTCCCTCCCTTCTCCTTCCCTTCTTTCTGATATGGATTATGCATGCATGATCATGTTAAACATATTTCCACATTAGGCATGTTGTGAAAGAATAAAAGTGAAAAACCACAAGAAAGAAAAAAAAAGTAGATATAGTGTGCTTTGCTCTATAGTTCTTCATAATATGCTTTAGACTCCATAATTCTTCTCTGGATGTAGACAGGAACTTGTTCAGCCATTTCCCAGTTGATGGGAGGGCATGCTAAGTTAAAGATGCATAAAGGGCATTCAGTTCAAAATGTCCAGTAAGCAATCAGTGTTGCAAAGCTAAAGCTCAGAACAGAGATGAGTTCTAGGAGTCACCTGATGATCATTAACCCCATGGAATCTGATGATATCATTAAAAGAGAAAAAGAGATAAATCAGAGCCTTTAAAAAACCACAGGTGTTGGGGGGTGATCTCCCTGATAATGCAGGAAAGGAGATGGAGTCACACGAGAGAAAGAGAACAGAAACCCAGAGAAGACAGAGAATCTGGCAGAAGAGTTTGGGCAAGAGCCAGAGACTTCTGCTATGAAGAAGGTTGAGAAGATGTGAGAAAGGCTCTTGGATTCAACAGTTACGAGCTCATCCGCTAACTGATGAGGTCAGAAGCCAGAGTTGCAAAGGGTTGAAAAAAATAAAAGGAGAGGAAATGGAAAGTAGACAACTCTTTCTAGAAGTCTGGCTTCGAAAGCAAGCACCACAGGACAGCTGTGTAAGGGATACAAGAGTCAAATAAAGGTTTTCTAAGAAGAAGAAAGACCTGAGTGCTTGTGTAGGCAGCAAAGAAAAAGGGATCAAAACTGAAGAGTCTAAGAAAAGGGACGGTTGTGGGGAAAGGTGACCGACAGAAGATGAGGAGATGGAGCTTTATCAGGATCCCAGAAGGGGAGGTGATACCAGGAGGCTTTCAGAAAGAAGCTAATTCCACATGGTTCAGCCTTAAGAGTGAGGCTACTTATGAAAGAAGGAAGTTTTTCTTTGGAGACTATAGTTCTGTCCCCTCGCCTCTGCTCCTTTCCCCTTCCTTCTTTCTGATTCCCTTTTTTATTTCCAAGATGACAGGGAGATAGAAGGAGCTGTAGGTGGAGAACACTCCCCTTTTAAATTTAAATGAAATTTCTCTGGCCTGGCTCCCCTTTGTCTTCATCCCATGACAGCGGACCACGTCCTGTCCCACAGGCCCCAATCCCCAAATGGACCATAGGACTCCAGAATGAATGGGGTTAAGAATCAGGGGGCATCCTTTTTTCTTTTTTTTTTTTTTTATTTTTTGTGTCCACTGTGCCTAATACTGTGGCTTGTCTGTAGTAGAGGCTTAATATTCATTCAATTGAAATGAAACCAGTCTGTGATTTCCTACCACCTCCCCAAACTGAAGGCCTAAATTTCAATAATAATGAAAGTGTTTTTTAAAAAAGGAAAGGGAGCTTATTTAGTAAAAGCCTGTCATCTATTAAACTGGACTCATTTTGTGACTTCCCATGGTTAAGACCACTTAAGAGTCAGTAACAGACATCATGAAAGCCAGAAAGCTTCTCCAAGAGCCTCCAATTGTAATAGATTTTTTTTTCAGTTTCCAGCAGTCGAAACTAAGCCTTAGAAAATGAGGCAAATGGTACAAAGGGAAGAGTGCTGGGTTTGCAGCCAAAGGACCCTCCCCTTTATCCCTTCTGTGTGACCTTAAGTAAACCACATCACCAAACATGGATCCTGTGGCTTCCTCATCTGAAAAATTTGAAGGCTGGACTAGATAGCCACTGACTGACTCCCCTTCTAGTTTGACATCTATGATCCATAAGCCTAGGAAACATATGTGAGGAATAATCCCTTACTAGGCTTACCCACAAAGTAAGCCTATCGTACCAGTATAAATAAGTAATTACTATGGTTAACCAAATTTAAAACACATTTGGGGAGACAGAGGAAGGGGGTGGGTAGCTTATCCTTTAAATTAATATCACACTCTATGAAAAATAAATGCCATGATGCAATATTATTATTTAATATCTCTCCCAAAGTCCTGGATTCCTTGATCTAACATCTGTGTCTTATCACTTCCAGAATTTATTCTAATGAGTGGCTACCGTGAAGGCCTAAACTCTCCCGCAGTGACAGGGTAAAGATAGCAAAGATCCATAAAAGAAGAGAAATTGGTACAATAACTTCCAAATCTTCTTAATTTCCTGGACATTCATTATCAGCTAATCTTGGCTAATCATCTAGTTGAACCAGATCCTTTTACTGTAGGATTATTGTTTCATGATGCAGGGATATTGGTTCCAAAAATCTGGCTGAAATGCATAGACCCTATTCTGCACCAGGACTAATATTAGGTGCTGGAAATACAAGACAAAAAAAGGACATCCTCCTGATCCTTATCCTTTTTTCTCAAATAACTCAAGAAGCACAAAAACTGGGAAAAATCAAGAGAGAATATTTATAAAGAACTTAGCATAGAATAAGTGCTATCCAAAAATTAGCTAACACTTACTTAGTAACTTACTTACTTAGTTACTTACTTAGTAACCATCCAACTCATACACTCCTCAGACCAGGTATTTTTATTTTGTTTTATATTCTTGATTCCTGGCACACAGTAAGTGCTAAATAAATGCTCACATACTAGGCTTTGCTTTGTCCAATGGCAGTTTAAGATACTCTCAATATAAAACAATTCACTGGGTGAGTGGAATCAAAGTTACCACTAAAATCTACTACAACCTAACTTAAGAAACAATGTCATTTCATGGAGAAGGCATTGTCTGCTTGATTTATTTTCCCTAGAGACAGGGAAGTCAAAGAATCACAAAATGTCCAAGTTGGAAGAGACTTTGATCAAATTAAGAGTAAGCAAATAGAGTTGCTGGAGTACACACACACACACACACACACACACACACACACACGTATGAATGTTATATGTGTATGTATATAAATGTATATGTATATATATGTAATTGATTTACTTTCTCATAGTGTTTTTAAGACTAAAGAAAAATGTCTACCACTTTTTAGAAACTATATTTTTCAATGGGAACTGATTTAATTATTTAAAATTACAGTGATAGCATTATAAAGTTCTTGAAGCTTATTTTTTAAAGACCGAAAACAAAGATATCATATAGTTCAAAGTCCTTATCAGACAAATAAAGAAACCAAGGACTAGAGAATTTTATCCTTCAGTCACTGCTCATTAGTAGCAGTGTGACATCAGCACCCAGACCGCCTGGCTCCCCTGGCTGGTACTTTTCTCTAAGTGGTACATGAATTCCCTTGATATTCCTACTATGATAATTAAATACAATAGAAAAAAAGATACATTTTATATACCAAAGTGTTCCTGCCACTATACTTGGAAACTGCACTGTTATTCCTCATATTTTCATAACACTTTAGGCCTAGAAAACTGGAACAGAGGAGATTTCAAAGTAAATATCCAAAACAGCAGGGTTGATTTTTTTTTTACTTCAGTTAGAATTATTTCAGGGATATTCATGTAAAAATGTTCTCTTTAAGGCCACTATTACATAACTTCTGACTTATTTTATGTGGACCACCTTAGACAATGGTAAAATTAAGTTTCTATGAACATAACCAGGAGAATAGGGCAATCCTGCTATTAAAGGAAGAAGATTGCAAGGACCATCAGAGGCCACCAAAGGCTCTAAAATCTCTTCCAAATTCCAAGGAGGTCTAAGAACAGCATGTAGTAGTAGGGTCAGAAGTCTGTAAACTGGACTTCATGTTGCAGTTCTGTTCCAGTGGTGCTCAAACTTTTTAAATAGGGGTCCAGTTCACTGTCCCTCAGACTGCTGGAAAGCTGGACTATAATAAAAACAAAAATTCACACTCTGTCTCTGCCCCTCAGCCCATTTGCCATAACCCCGTGGGCTGCATAAATGTCCTCATCAGGCCGCATCTGGCCCGTGGGCTGTAGATTGAGAATCCCTGATTCCTAGACTGTGTAAACAGAAGGACCAGGCAGGAGTTGAGTTACCTGGAGGGTCTGTGTTCACCTGGGTATTGTGTTCATGTTGGGCTCTTCCATAAGCTTCTGGAGGTGGCAAGCATGGGATGCACCAAGAAAAAGACACTGAGCCCAGTCCGAGGTCTCCGACAGCTCCATCCTTGTAAACAGTGCTGGGTCCCCATTTTGGTTGTGGGGAAAACTCCTCTCCTGTGTATCCAGCTAGTTTTTCTCTTGTCATTCCTCCAGGTCTAAAGTATTATAAAAGGTATAGTCTTTGGGGCACAAAATACATCTTTTTAAAAATTTCTATTGTTTCTATTGGAATCTTGGCAATCAAAAGGGATTCTTACAGGCCTTTAGTTTTGAAAAGTTGAGATTAATTATTTGCTATGAATTCCATAAATCAGAAAGCTAGGAAACTCAAGATACTTTGATTCTCCAAAAGGTTCAGCAATTAAACTGTATACTAACTAACCAATGTAGACATTTCAATCAATAAGTTCACTCTAATTACTTCCCCTGGTGCTATAAAGATGGCTTTCCCCTTCCTACTGTTGTCATGCCATGAGAGTATGGGCTTCCTCCATAGTTCACCTACCCTGGCTACCATAGACTTCCAACAACCAAGTGCAGATCAATACATAACACAACTCTTCTCTGTCCAGCATAAAAGGGGCAGCCCAATTCTCTCCTGTAACTGCCTGCTGAAGCTGAATGTCAACTGTTTCACCATTTGTGATTCAACTCGATTAATTAAATTAAATATAAAGCAAAAAGAAAAAAAAAAAAAAACTATCTCCTAGCCAGGAGGGATGGACAGATGGGAAAGCGGGGGAGGTGAAGAGAGATGGCTGATGTCTTCTAGAAGGAAAAGAAAAAAACAAGAAGCACAAAACAGGGAAAAAAATAAAGTTAATTAAGAGAAGTAAAGGGTGTTTGAATTTAATTTACAGTTCAAAACTATTTATGGCTGAATAATTATTGCATTGCTTAACGGGAAAGAGAGAAGGGAAGCCTCTCTAATACTAAAACTGGGTGGGTTATTCAGATTCCACAAAGAGTTATTAAGTACCTGCTGGGGACCTAGATCTGCACTGGGCACTGGGGAGGAGACAAAAAGTTTAGATAAGATGAAGTCCTTCTTGGGGCTTCCAACTGAGAGAACATATATAGTAGTTTTATTATATTATATTATAGTGTTATATTATTTATTATATTATAGTACATAATATAATATTATGTTATATTATATTATATTATATTATATTATATTATATTATATTATATTATATTATATTATATTATATTATATTACATTATTATATTATATTATATTATATTATATTATATTATATTATATTATATTATATTATATTATATTATATTATATTATATTATATTATATTATATTATATTATAGTAGTATTAACATACTACAAAACAGCATTTCAACGGGGCTCTGTATTTATACCTCTTAGTGCTTAGGGCCCAAAGTGTCTAATAAAGTGGGGGGATAGGAGGCAGAAGGTATGGGAAAAGTGAGGAGGAGCAATGATTGAATAGTTAATAGTGGACATTAAAGTGTTTATAGGAATTCAAAAGGCTAAGGAGGAGGGCAATGTAGGTATAGGGAATTATTAGGATTACAAGGTGATAAGTCAGGTTATCTAAACAATTCTCTGGCTCAGAATTCACACCTTTGATTCAGGCCTTTGAAGGGAGTTTACACCTTTGGACTCTGAGGTAGAGTTTACATGTTTAAAGGAGTTTGCACCTTTAGAGGGAGCAAGTTCATTGGCTGTGGGAGTTCTCACAGGCCCATTCTCTGGGAGGATAAAAGAGGCAGCATTGAGCCTGGAGAGTCAGTCTGACTGGGAGAAGAGTTGAGACGGCAGTCTGGAAGGATAACTTAGAGATGACAGAACATTATATTTTGGCGCCCAACATGGGGCAAGGACTTATTCTGAGCCCTTCAGAGGAGCTAGCCCGGACCTTCACAGGGAATCATTAGAGTGAAGGTACAAGTTACAATCCAGGTTAATATAATGAATGTGTAGCCAAGAGGAGCAAAATCTAAGGCTGGAAAAGTAGGAACATGGATTTGAAGCTGGAAGGAAACCTAAAGGCCTAAATCTAACGCAAGTCCCCTGAAGTAGCTTGCCCAAAGCTACTCTGTAGATGGCTGAATCCAGACTTAAACCCAGGTATTGACTCTATTATGTTTGCACAGTGTCTCTGTATATAGAGACACCGTGAATGTCAAGCCAAGGAATTGAAGTGTATTCATTAATAAAAGAAAAGTACTGAAGAAATGATTTCATAAAGGAGATAAGTATAACAGCCAAGCAAAGAAAAAAATTGGAGAAAAAAGAAAAGAAAGGTGGGAAGGCTTGTTAGAAATTCAGGAGTACGGTAATGAGTCTGTTACTAAGGTGCTGGCAATGGAAATAGAAAAGAGACAAATTCAATTGCTCTGACAGAGGGAGAACTGATAGGGCTCAGAAGCTAACTAGATGTGAGTAATAGCCGAGAAGGAGGAGCCCAAAATAAAACCAAGTAGAGGAGGAGAGGTACAAGCTCAGGGGGGGGCCCTCCAAGCAGAACTATCTCAGAGGCAGCCCCAGATAGCCATGGGCAGGTCGAGACCTGCCATAAGGACCTCTGGCTGAATTTCAGCCTCAATCAATGCTGCCTATTGGTCTGAGTAGATTTCAGTCTCTTCCCTGCTTTATATGTGGAATTTCTGAACATACAAGGTTGTTCCCCCTGACTTTCTCTCCCTAACTTTCTTGTTTGCCTCTTTTTCCCCCAATTCCTCCAGTGGGAAACAGATGGGAATGGACAGAACTATTTTAGGTCTTTCCAACCCCACCGTTCCAACCCACTACAAATACAAATGTTTGGAATTGTCACTGCAGTTTAGTGCTAGACTCTGTGAGTTATGCTGCCTCAAACCTAGCCCTTATCTTTGAGCTTACTGAATAGCTTATAAAGCTTCTGAGATGGAAGGGGTTCTGGTGATCACTTCTAATCTATACCTAAACAGGAATGACTTCTCTATCATTGTGTAAGTGTCCAACCAGCCTCTGCTTGAGGGTCACTTCCAAGAGGGCAAGTCACTATTTCCCAAAGCAGCCCATTTTATGGATAATGGATAATGGAAACTTTGGGATAGTTTTGTTAGGAAGACTTTTCTTACATCCAGTCGAAATTTGCTTGTCTGTGACTGGGACCCACTGCTCCCAATTCTGTGTTCCAAGCCCAAGCACAATAAAAGTAATCCCCTTGTTCACATGGCACTTCTTCAAATTCCTAAGGGAAGCTAATCAGCAAAGGGGTGGGAAGAGCATATCCCAACTCCCATTACCAGGTTTTCCCCAATCCAATATCACTGGTCTCTCAACTGATGATCTCTCTGTATATGTTCTAGATTGCTATGTTCTTTCCAAAATGACACCCCAAAAGGAATGTGTTCAATCAATCAATGGACAAGCATTTATTAAACATTTACTAAATATCAGGCACTTCACTAAGTGCAGGAAATACAAAGAAAGAGCAAAAACATTGTTGTAAAGGAGACATGTATATAAATAGATCCATAAATGATCCACACATATGATAATTATCCTTCGTTCTTGAAGAGGACCAAAATGACATCACTGTTAGTGTTGAGTTAACAGTGTGTCCAACTGTGGCTAATCGAACTGCTCTGCCAGAGGTTAGACACAAAGAGTCCCTATGAATATTTTGGACAGCTCCTCTAATTTTGCATATTTTGTATTTCTTTTGGGCTAATTCAGTTCTGCTTTGCTCATAGAGCACAGCCCCTTCTCTGATGAGGGCACACCTTGGGTCCTGTGCCAGTGTCTCCCATGTCTTAAAATCGATCCTAAAGTTTTTAAGATACCACTTCAGAATGTCCTTGTATGGCTCTTTCTGACCACCTGGCGAGTGCTTGTCCTGTGTGAGTTCACCATAAAAGAATTTTTTTGGAAGTGTACATTTGGCCTTCAAACCATGTGGCCAGTCTAGTGGAGTTGTGCTCTCTGCAGCAGAGCTGGAATTTTTGGCAGTTTAATTTGAGGAAGGACTCGATGTCTGGTACCTTATGCTGCCAGGTGATTTTCAAAATCTTCCTGAGATGATTCAAATGGAAGTGATTCCATTTCCTGGCACGGCGCTGGGATGCCATCTGGGTTTCATAGGCACACAATGAATGGTCAGCACAACGGCTCTGTAGACCTTTAGTTTGGAAGCCACTTTAATACCTCTCACTCTCCCACACTTGGTCCCAGAGTCAGATGTGGCCTTACTCAGCAGAGTGCAGCCAAGGGACTGCCTCTTCCCAAGTTCTATAGTGCCTTGAATAATGCAACCTAAAATCAGGTTAGCTTGGTGGGGAGAGGAGTGCACTGGGCTGTCATATCACATTGTTGACTCATTCTTAACCTACTGTACATTAAAATTCATCACCAAAAAAAGTCAAAGTAATAATTGTTTAAGCAAAGAAGATCAGGATCTAAGCCCATAGACAAAAAAAGAAATGGGGGAAATCTATTTACATATGAATTCTCTGAGTTCTTTTTGGCCTACATTGTCCATGAGACACTTTTGATTTTATCTTGGACTATGGGACCTGGTTTCTTTGGCCTCCTGAGAAAGGTTCTTCTCTGATAGAATAAAGATGCTGGCATCTTCTCTTTAGAACTTGAAGGGATCTTACATATTAATCTAAATTATATGAGGAAATTAAAGTACAAAGAAATCATTTGCCCAAGTTTGCAATTAGTGGCAGAGTTAAAAAGAGTCCAGGTCTTTTGTTGGTTTGTTTTTCCTCCTAAAAACTTAATTTGCAGTATACCCTGATAATTGTACAATATGCCTAAAACTTAGAATTGTTCAGGCAAATGGTTTTTTAGAATAATGACATGTTATCATTAAAAGTATTGATTATAGAGCACCAGTCCTGAAATCAGGAGAACCTGAGTTCAAATCTGGTCTCAGACATTTAACATTTCCTAGCTATGTGACCCTGGGCAAGTCACTTAACCCCAATTGCCTCAGCTAGAAAAAAAAAAAAAAAAAGTAATGATTATAATCAGCACTTAAAAAAAAAAGTTTCTTCTCCTTTATGTTCCATTTCACTGTTTAAAAAAAGTTAGCCTTGCCATATGAGGATTCCCAAGAAACCTAAAAGTGGGCAAATTGTCCCTCAAAAGGACAAGAAACTGTACATCTGTAAGAGTTTGCAAACCTTCATCTATTTCAAATCAGTTTATGAAGGACTTGTGTTCCCAGTAGCTTGCTAGATCAAATGAATTTTAAGAAAGGATTTGAACAAGTTAGCAGCTTTGCCTTGTGAAAAGAGGGAAATTAGCCCGCATGAAGATGAGGTGGGGCCTAGAAGGATGAAGGAGGAAGAAGCTAGACGATAATCTTGTAAAGAATGAAGAGCACATAAGAGAGTAGGTGGAGGTGAGAAAAGCGATGTAGGCAGGGGGCTATTCCAGTCCTCCCCAGTTCCTGGATAATTAAACAACTATAAGAAAATCTCAGCTTTTCTCATTCTTCAATGTGCTTCCCCCACTGCTAAATGTAATACTTCAGCGTGGGTGGGAGGTGGGATTAATTTCTATCAGTATTACCTATCACCATATAACTGTCAGCTTGTGAAATAGAAAATGTAGGGGGAATAAATATAGTTTATAGGAATAAAAGATTGCAGAAGGAATAGCTCACAGCTGTCTGTTCTCATCTCTTCCCTCCGTGTTTTCCTACTGCTTTCCTGACTCTAGTAAATCCCTTCTATGTCTTCTTCTTCCCTTCCCTGAACATTCCCAGTGTTCCCTCCTACTCAGCAACAGCTGAACTTAGGGGAGGCTGGAGTGAGGAGGAAGTCGGTAGTAATCTCAGCCCACTCCTTGTGGGGCATCTGCAGAGGAAGCCCCACCATGATCCAGCTTCCATGAAGGTTTCCTGTTTCCCCAGGGGGAGGTTGTCGGACCAGATGTAGAGAGGGGCAACTCCTAGTATACAGCAGCCCATTCTACTTACTATAAAACCCTTTCACACATTCCGTGGCCAAGCAGTCGGGAAATATTCACGAATGATCATGAGAGAGGAGAATATGGTATCAATCAAAGAGAAAAGTTATCTCATTCTCCATTTTCTCCATACTCTGAAGGCAGGATTTGGCTTCAAGAATGGAACATTCAAGGGGCAGCTAGGGGGCGCAGTGGATAGAGCACCAGCCTTGAATTCCGGAGGACCCGAGTTCAAATGTGGTCTCAGACACTTTAACACTTCCTAGCTGTGTGACCCTGGGCAAGTCACTTAACCCCAGCCTCTGGGGGAAAAAAAAAAAAGAATGGAACATTCATTACAAATAAATGTGGGTTAAAAAAAAAGGAAGTTAATCAAAAATCCATTACCAAACTGGCCTAAGAAGTTATTTATGAGATTATGCCCTGCTTTAAGTTAAAAAACAAAACAAAAAACCCAAACCCAGGAGAATGAGATGAGAAGTTGCTTGAAGACAATGTTTATGTCTCCCATTACCTCGCTTCACATCTCAAGTATTTGCAGTAGCAAACTTTGCAAAGGGAACTTACTATCTGCTGAGATTTTTAAAACAGATGAAAAGGTTATTCTTTTCCTTAATAAATTTGTTTTGTAGCGGGATTTGTCATTTTAGGGCTCCACAGAATGTACTAGAGCATTTATTAAAGCCTGACTCCCCTTACTAGCCACAAGCAGATTTAAGCAGGTAACACCAAAATGTTTGGATAAAGGTCTTTGTAGCGCACTTCTTCCTAAGTGACTGTCAGATGGATCATGCCTAAGTGTGAAGGGGTGAGTCTGTTCTCTGAAAGCCCCCACCGCTGTGAATCATAACACACTCAAGGAACTGAAGATCAGCCTTGTTTGTGATTGGGAATGAAATAAATCGGAGGCAAGAGTGAAGAGGAGAGAGGTCAGAGAACCCAATGGCCTCTCAGTCTCTTTGTTTCGCTATCATCCTCTACGCTGCTGGACAGAAGTAGATTCCCAGCAGCCATTCACAGGTGGCTCCCGTCACAAGGAGTCTTCATGTTTTGGGCTTGGTTTAAAGACTCATCTGTTTTTATAGGATTTGACCTTTAGAATTCATTCCCCAAAATTGTGAAGGACTCTACTGTATTCAAAAAGATACGCCTACTCAACTAACCTCAAAGAAGACTTCCCTAAATATAGCTGCTCCTCTCATATTTCTAGAGCATCTTTCTAGCCTTTAAGTTCTTAAAAAAAAAAAAAAAAAGTGTGTCTTCATTTCCAAACAAGTCACTCATTCCTCTGCTCCTTACACTTGGTCTCTGGACCCCTTCACCCCCACCCCTCTGAGTTTTCTAGAGACCCCTTCCTTAATGTCATCCTCCTCGACATGGCTGTTCCACCAAATACCCTCAAGATACTTCCTCCTTGCCACTATCTCCTTTATCTTTCACGACATTGCAGTTTCATAGTCTAGCCTCTCTCACTTCTACACTGGCACCACTTAGCAGTTCTAAAACAAATCTTTTAAAAGATACTTTTATTTTTTTAAATTACAAATAAAAAGAAATTTAATTTTTAAAAATAAGTGCTGAGTTCCAAATTCCATCCCTCCCCCACCCGGAGACGGCAACCACTTTGATATAGATTATACATGTGCAGCCATGCAAAAAGTATTTCCATATTAGCCATGTTGCAAGAGAACAGACCAAAACACAAAGTTAAAAAAAAAAAAAATTTAAAAAAAAAAAAAAAAAAAAAAAGCAAGCATGACTCAATCTGCATTCAGACTCCACGGATGGTTTCTTTCCCTGGAGACAGAGAGCATTTTTCCTCCTAAGTCCCACAGAATTGTCTTGGATCATTATTGAATTGCTGATCACCCTACGATGTTACTAAGTGTAATGTAAAATGATCTCCTGGCACTTCTCACTTCATTTTACATCAGTTCATAAAAACCTTCCTAACAGTTTTCTGAAGCAAACACATTATAAGTTTCTCAAATCAATTCACTGCTGTATATGTAGTTAGAAAGCTTGGAGGTCCTTTCCCTCACCGCCTAATGAAACTCTCCCCATCCTTCTAAGACTCAGCAGCTCTAACATCTCCCCTCTAGCAAAAGCCATCTTTCCCTCTCTCCTCTGGGTCATCTTAGACCTCTCTTCTATTTCCCTCCGTCCCCATTACTTATTTGGGGGTTTTAACTTCTCCATTAAATGGTAAATTCGCTGAAGGTAAAGATGTCCGCTCATCTTTACGCTCTTCTCGCCCTCTGTAAACTC
Source organism: Sminthopsis crassicaudata (assembly GCF_048593235.1). NCBI lineage: Eukaryota > Metazoa > Chordata > Mammalia > Dasyuromorphia > Dasyuridae > Sminthopsis > Sminthopsis crassicaudata. The sequence continues at coordinate 641,303,123 of NC_133618.1, read as the reverse complement.
AAAGCAAGTTTTTATTGTAAATTATTGAGGGGAGGAGTGCGGTTGGAGCTGGAGTTAGTTAATATCTATGTGATTGTGAATAACCGGGCAGCCACATCAGCGGAGGCCCCCGTGGTGTACTGGCTCCCGACGGTGGCCCTGGTGGGAAGGCGTCAGACCACTCTCTGAACGCGCCAGGCTTGGTGGAAAGCTGATTGACAAGGGAAGACCAGGAGCCAAGTCCAGTCTCAATCTAACGGTGCCACTCTGGGCAAATCATCCCTTCTTTCTGGGCCTCAGAGAACTTCCAGTACACTCCCAGCTTTAGGAAAAACTGAGTCACTGAGTGGGGGGAGGGCAGGCGGAGGAAGCGCTGTGGGGCCCTCAGGGAGGAGAGGGGGCGTTCTTCCTTTGGAGGATTATAAAACGAAGGGCAGTAAAGAGCCTCAGAGGTCAAGTTTGACTTCATTTTAAAGTGCTGATCTCTCTAGGCTGGCCTTCTCGGTGGGTGGGGGAGGGGCTGGGGGCAGAGAACTTGGAGCTCAAACTTTAACTTTCCAAAAAAAAAGAAAAAAATTATTCATCCGCGTTCTCCCGAGATTGCACTGCAGACCCTCTGCCCATCTCTCTCCTGCCGGGGCTCCCCAATCCCGAGGGTCCTCACGGACGCTAGCCCTGGGCCCGGTACACTGGAGCTCGTTAGGAATGCTTCCTCGGGTTTATTGCGGGCTGCCTGCCAGGTGTGCTGAGGCCGGGGTCCGGGGCTCCTCTCCGCCCGGAGAGCTCCAGGGGCAGAATGGAGCCGGCCCGGGCACACTGCGGGCGCTCAATAAAGTGTAAGGCGGCCAGACTAGAGCGTGCGCCCCTCGAGGGCAGGGCCCGCCCTCGGAGACCACGGCCCCTGGCTCCCAGCGGCCACTTCATGAATCCTCAGAGACCTGCAGGGCCGATCCCTCTCTCCACGGGAGGGGGAGGGGCTGGAGACAGGACGAGAACTTGGAACTCCCAATCTTGAAAGACAATTACTAAAATAAAGTGTGAAAAGCTGGCAGCCGGACGGTCGGGAGTCTGAAGGCTGGGGCTGAGCTGGGTGACCACGGGCGGGTCCCGGGCCCTCTGCCCCACCCCAACTCCCAGGCCAGGGCGCTCCCTACACGTCCTCCGGGCCTAGGGGACTCAGAGCAGTCAAAGGCGACCTTCCGCAGTCGCCTGGCTCGAGAGGTCATCCACCCTCGGGCCTTTTCCTTTTCCCGGCCACCTCCGCGCCGACTCCTCCGGCCGCCCGCCGGAAGTGCGCGTCCGCCGGCGCCGCGCGGGGCGAACCGGGAGTTGTAGTGTCTCTCTCTTCCCCCCGCCCTCCCGGAGAGGGGCGATAAGAGGGAAGACGAGCACTATGGGGCCTCTCCTCACTGGGTCCGCTCGGGGAGGGACGGGAGCGGCGGACTACAGGTCCCAGCAGGCGCCGCAGTCGGCCCGAGTCCTCTGACCCAGGGCGACATGAATGGAGTAACGGGCTCGAGGTGAGCAGCTCGGCCCCCGCGGCCCGCTAGTCCGCCCGGTGGCCGCGCGCCCCTCCCCCACGGCTGAGGGGGCCTTCGTGCGCTTGCGCTTGCGCTCGCGCGTGCGCGACGGCGTGAGCGTGGGAGCCGTTGAGGCCGTTGCGGCGCGGCGGCGGCGGAGGAGGTGGCGGCCGGCGGGCCCGGGCGGCGGCATGCCGCGGGACAACATGGCCACGCTCATCCAACGCATCGCCCGCCAGGCTCGGCTAACCTTCTGCCGCGGCGGAGGCGGGGGCGGCGCGCCCGAGGCCGGCTTCCCCGAGAACCTGCAACAGCTGCAACAGCTGCTGAGCCAGCTCCGCGCCGAAGACCTGAACATCAGCCCGCGGCGGACCGCGCTGCCCTCGCCCCCGGCGCGGCCGCCCCACCTGCCTCCAGTCACGTACATGCACATCTGCGAGACGCCCGACTTCAGTCTGGGGGTGTTTCTCCTCAAGAGCGGTACGTCCATTCCCCTGCACGACCACCCCGGCATGCACGGCGTGCTCAAGGTGCTCTACGGCACGCTGCGCATCAGCTGCCTGGACCCGCTGCCTCCCGGGGGGCCCGGAGACCCCGGCGCGCCGGGGGAGGGGCAGCCGTCTCCACCGCCGGCCCCGCCCCGCTTCGACCCCCCGCTGCGCCCCGGTCAGCGCGCCGTCGTGCGGCGGGCTCTGTTGCGCTCCCGCGGCGAGTACACCGAAGCCAGCGCGCCCTGCCTGCTCAGCCCGCAGCGCGACAACCTGCACCAGATCGACGCCGTGGACGGCCCCGCCGCCTTCCTCGACATCCTCGCTCCACCCTACGACCCCGACGACGGCCGCGACTGCCACTACTACCGGCTGCTGGAGCCCGCCGCCCCTGCCTGCGCCGTCGCTCCCGGGCCCGGACCCACACCCGCACCCGCTCCCGCTCCGGGCCCGGCCGCGCCTCCACCCGTGCCCCGGGAAGTGTGGCTCCTCGAAACGCCTCAGGCCGCCGACTTCTGGTGCGAAGGCGAGCCCTACCCGGGCCCCAAGGTCACGCCGTGAGCCGGCCGCCCCGGCGGCATCTCCGCGCGCCCGCCCCTCGCAAGCCATGTGCCCCGCAGTCCCTCGTCCGGGGGCGGCGGGCTCTGATAACCTAGGTGCAAGTAAACTAGTTGCGAAAGCAGACTCTTTTTTTTCCTTTTTTTTTAACGGGACGGGGTGAAGTCCGCCCTCGGCCGCCGGGCGCCGAGGGGTGGGCAGCGCGCGTCCGTCCCACTCTCGTCCTCGCCCCGCCCCGCCGCGTCTGCGGGCCGGGCGTTGGGTCCGCCGGGCGCGGCCGGGCGCGTTTTTTAGGCTTCCGGGCGACTGAATGTAGTCCGCGGCCTCCCCCTCCCCCCGACGCCGGAGCCCCACGGGGGTTAAGGGGGGTGGGTGGGCCGGGGCCGGGCTCCGGGAGAGGGCCCCGGGCGGGGAGCGCCGGCCCGGGCCGGGGCCTCTGGGCTCGGGCTCCGGGGGCATTTTTTAAACTGGGCTACTGAGCAGCTTCTTTGTTATTCCGGTGTCGGAGACGACGGCTTGGGGCGGCCGGAGCCCTGTTGTTTCTCTCTTTATACTATTTATAGAGTTTACTTTTTCATAAAACTTTTAATAAAAAACGAGTTGTAGAAATAAACTACTTCCAAACCTGCCCGGCTGTCGTGTAAGCAGTCTTGATTGGCTTGCCCACGTGGGGATGTGCGAGTTCCAGCCTTGGGTTACAATACGGGAAATGTTCTGTAGTCGGTGAAAGCTGGTGTTGGTCCTGCAGGGAAACTCTGTGCCTATACCTCCCTATGCATCCCGGCTCACCAGGCCCAAGGCGGGGACCCCGTTGTTTCTTATTTTGTAAATGCCGCTGAACTTCGGGCATCCTCCCGCCCTGGGACTCGGACACATCCCCACGTCGCTTTTCCTCGTGGACTAACCGTGGGGGGGGGAGCTCGGATCTTTTTTATTGTAGTCTGGTAGCCTAGTGGGTGATTTAAGACACCTTTCGACCATTCGGGGCAGCTCTTTACTTAGCTCAGAAAGCGCAACTATTAAGTACAATAACTGCTATATATGCAACTCCATTTACTTAACAGAAGCATTAACAATAACAAAAATGTGTTCATTTGGTATTTTTTGGGCACAGTGATGAATGTATTACGGTATGATTCTGGCATACCTCCTTTTGGAAACACATTGTAGAACAGAAGCCATTAACTTAGGTAAAGTGCTACTTGTAATTTATGTCACGGTCTGCAGTGATTCAGCTGAGTCTTTAAAAGTGACTTTTGCTAACTCGTTCTGCAGTGGGACTGTTGTGCCGGCTGGGTTCTGCCTTAGTCTTCAGGATTCCATTCAGCAAATGACTAATGAGGTTCTTAGACAAGCGGCAGCTTCTGGAAAGGCCTGAGTGTTTTTCTGAAATTGCCATTGGCCAGAAAAGGATGAGTATTGCTTGTTTTGGGTTTTTGGTGGATGATTGTTGTAGGAGATGGACACGGCTTGCCTTTGGTCCTCTGGAGCAGTGCTTCAGGTGTGGTCAGCGGCCATGACAAGCCAAACGTACCTTTCTAGAGCTTCCTGGGACTGAGCAGGCCGCTGAGGAAGAGAATCCCTCCTTCACCGAAGACCTGAGGGCCAAAGGATGGGGCTGGCACCTTGAGGCACTGAACTGACTCCAGATGCTGCTAATTCGTGCTCCTTCCACCACATGGACCGTTGAACAAGCTGACAGAAGGCTTACTGTGGTATCGTGGACGCCACCTACCCCTCAGAAGACAGGGTGTTTCTTGTTCAATAAAACATAAGAGACAATGTGCACAGAAATGAATCGTTAAAACTTTTTTTTCTGTTTAATACAAAAATGCAATAATTTCCTCTTACGGGTGAGAAGTATTCAATATAAATGTTTCTCAAGTTCTTCCTTCTTCCTCTTGACCAGTACTCTTGAGTGAAAGATCATATGTATACTTAATCTTTTGCAAGAACTGTCTTTAATAAGCATGCTTTGCATGGATTAAAATGTGCCTAAGATGCTATTTATTAATGAAAATGCAGTGTATTCAAGTAGCATGAATGTTCTCAGTAGAGTGGATTCCTTGAACTTTGACATTAACTGTTGTAACTTCCTTGAGTCCACCTGTTTGATCTCTTCTTTGACATTCATTTTCCTTAAAACTGCTTCAGCCACGGCAGTACTTGCTGATCCATTCCTCTTGGTTCTGTGACATGTTGTACTAGTTCTACTGCCCAAAGAAGAAGCAATATTTGTTTAATTTAGAATATTTCAGCCTGTGACAGTGGAAGCTGATGCTACTCCACTTTAATGATCTAGGAATGAGAGCTTGGAGATTCCAACCATTTCGAGAGTAGGAGACAATTAGGATAGAGTGATTGATTATTTACAATACACTGAAGCATCTGGTATCAAACTGCTGAGTCCATCCTAGATTCTGCTGCTTCTAATGGGACTGTTTGGAGTTTCTGGATTTAAGTGTTAGAATAAATATTCACTATATCTTTTGGCAAATAGAGATGTAAAATGTTTGACTTGTACATTTTAATTGCTTATTAAAGAATGCTTAGACCAAGGGTTCTTAACCTTTTTTTTTTTCCCTGTCTTGGACTCCTCACAATAATGGTTTTGAATGCATAAGATACATAATGTTATGACAAATTTTTTTTAAAGTTCAGGGATACCAGGTTAAGAACCCTTAGCATAGAGCATGACTTCATGTGGGAAAACGTTTCCCTGCCCAAATAACATCAGCTTCCATAAAACCCATTAGATAAATCCTTCAAACTCTGTAGCTTTAAGACATCAGATGAAAACCATCTGAGACTGCAATTTAAAAGCACAATTATTTGCCTCAATAGATGAGACTAATTTTTTTTCTATTTAACAAGAAATCTGTGTATCATTGAAGAAAGAAACTGACTTAAGTTTCTTTCCTTCTCTCATTTTGCGCCGTATTCCTTCTGACACCAGGCTGGCTCTTTGCATCTCCAGCAGCATAGTGCTTCCTGCTGACCAGCTTTCCCATTCCCTCCATCTCCCTTTAAAATGGCCATCAGCTGGCATGCCAGTGTGAATATTTACATGCTAGCTTAATTTCTTCCCTTTCCCCCAGCTGTTGGGATGCTGAAATAAAGGAGCATACTGGTTTCAACTCTTCAAAGTTTTATGTTTTTTTAATGGGTGGGTTCTTCATGTACACTGAACCATCTCGTGAGCCTTGTAAACGTCTAAGGGGCTTAGTGTCTGGAAGCCACTTTTTAATAAGTACATCTCAGGAGCAATAGGAACACATCAGCAATCATATTCAATAAAACATTTACAAGTTAGCAAAAAAAAAAAAAATCATCTTTAGTGGTCTTTGAAAGCTAAATAGAATCCAAAATCCAAGTAAGGCTTATTTGCTCCCATGAAAGCCAAATACGATTTAAGTTAATAGCCAGATACAGTGTAATTAGAAAATTTGGAAAAGTGCCTTTAAGTCTGGGGGGCAGAGGGGGAGGGAGGGTGATAATCCAAAAGAAACTCAATGAAAATGATATTGTTACATTCGACATAAATTCAAACTTAAATATTACCCTGATGTGGAAGTTGCAGTCACTTTTTTTTCTGGTGTGTTTTTTTTAATTACCTATTTACACATTTTTAAAATTTTATTTTGGTTAGAGTTGCCTACATAGATTGAAATTGTGTGCCCTGATTACATTGTAAAATCATTTGAGACTCATAGTTCTAATTTAGTTGTCATAGAAAAAGTATGCCATTATTTTGGGAAAAGAATCTTTAAATTTACCTTTTTAATTAAAAAAAAAAAATATTTGACATGATCAAACTACCCCAAAAGCAGAAGAAATGAGAGACCAGTAGACCAAGGCAAAGGCAGCAGGCCAGGGTTGCCTTTTCCTATTAGGAAAGTATCCCATAACACTGGCCATCCTAGAAGCCAAGAAAATGATGCTGTTCATCCTTGAGGAGGCCTCCCTAGGAGGAAGGGCAGATATGGAAACCAAAGGATTATATTGCTAAAACTGGTTTGTAGAAGTTGTAGACTCCAGTCCGTCCCTTTAGGAATTCAGTAAGATGAACCAGAAATGTGAATTTGAATTATTTGGCTGATCATTGTATCGGGCTTTGAGTAGTAATGGTAGAGCCCAGACCAAATTACCCGTTTGTGAAGACACACTGTAAACTGCTTATTTTTTGGAAATGGAGTTGGATTTAAAATTCACGAGGAAGTCCCCAATTTAAAGAAACCCAGCAGTGAATCCTTTTGAATGGCAAAGAGTCCTTTAGCAATATGAATAACACCCCTAATGGGTTCAAATCCTGGGGTTTTGTTGGGATGGTGGTGGTTCTCTTGAAAGTGCACACCTGTAATATCCTCGGGGTACTAAGTACTCAGCTACTCCTTCCAGAGCCTCATTAACCTATATGACCTTGAACCGTGGCTTAGTCCCCAGAGCCCCCTTTTTCCTCATCTGAAAAGGGGATAGGATCAGACCGCCCCGTGCTGCCCCTTCCAGCGCTCCTGGGTTCAGAGGATCGGACTTGGTCCTTTCCCAGCTCTGGATCCTGTGCTCCCGTGAAGCACCAGTAGCTGCTGATGGCAAAGGGATGCTCGGACAGAATCCTCGAACGAGGAGTGGGGGAGGGCGTAATTAATTGATGACTGAAAGGCAGAGAAATGAGTGCTGGGGTAATTCCTGTGGCAGCCCACTGATGCTGTCACTAGCAGTGTCTGAGAGTCCGCTGATCTAAATAGCAGATAAGCATTTTTCAAAAAACTTTTCTGTGGTTGTAAAAGACTAATCCTGGAAACTGAAAGTTGTTTCCAGCCTGCCCTGGCCACAACACTTTCCACAAAGGCGCATCTCTGAGCTCCAGCCTCCAAGGGATCATGGTTTTGAAAGTGTCTCCAATGGAGTGGGCACTTGTTTGTAAGTATTTATTTTCCGGGGCCCACTCAGGCAAGGGGGGGGGAGCTATAAGCTGTTTTAGAGCACGGAACAATGAGTCAAAACGCCCGCCTCCCCATTTTGACACTAATGCATTGGGGAAATACCCACAGCCCTAACACTTGATTATGAATGGAGATTACTTTGGGGTGAGAGGGCAATTACGTCCTGGAAAGGAAAACTTTGGGGTCTTAGGCTGGGCTCAGCAATTTCACTATTTTGAGGAAATAGCTAGTCTATTAACCCCAGAAGAGAAAACTTAACCAAAAAACAAAAACAAAAAACAAAAAACAAAAAAACAACCCTTTTCTGTCTTAAACACAAATAGCCCCAAGATGCCAGAGGCTAATGGGGAGATAATATTTACTACAGCAACCTCCCGACCCTTACCACCTCCACCTCCCTGTCTGAAAAGATGTATGCAGCAAAGCTATTGTTGAAAAGTATTTATTTACACTAGGATCACAAACCATCCATTATCCAAATTCCAGTTAGTGGTTGTGTATGAAGTGATGAACAATTTCTAACTCCACAGCTATAGGGAAGCTTAGAACCAAAGGAGTCAGCTCTTTTAATGTTATTTACATCTGTATTTGACATTTTACTCCAAAAGTAACACTTGAAAGTCACAAAACAGCGTACAAAAATATAGTTTCTAAAAAAAAAAAAAATCCAAATATTAATAGGCAGAAATGTACAGGCATACTAAAACCAGGGAGTGATTTTTCAGTAATTAATAAGGCAACCCATTTACATGCAGACACTGCAACATTGTCTACATCACACAAGGCACCGAGGACACGTCAACACAATCGCATGCATCCTAATTCAGAGAATATATGTACACACCCCCCCTTTTAAATAAACTATCCTCTGATTCTTGGTCCACTAGATCATAAACGTTTTCCTTTCTCTTTCCCAAAAGTTGAGATCTTGGAGAACAGTGCACATAAAAAAAATACACTAATATCTGAGTGAATATACACTGAAAAAATAGCCATTTACAATTTCCAACTAAATACTGAAAAAGCATCAGTTGCCAAGTCAGTCTATCTCATCAGATTGCACTTCTGTTCTCTGTTAGTTGATATACTACATATTGCTCAAAGGGCTGAAACCAGATGAGCTTTGAGCACTGTTCAAGGCTCCCAGAACTGGATTTTGAGTCTGTGTTTGGCTCACCATACAGCCCCCCCAAAGCAGCCACCATGCTAGATAAAGTGCACATCAGTTTGGGTCTTTCGGGTGACCCCCCTTTTTCCAAGGCATCAGCATCTCCCAACCTACTTCGATGGGGTCCCACATCAACTCTGATGCCCACAGTCAAGATGCCCTCACGGATGCATCAAAGCAAAGGGGAGTATAGGGAGGGGGGCAGGGAGTCAAAACTCCAGTTCAACAACCCTTGTGAAAGGAGGGTAGGGAACCCCAGCTTCTGGAGGGCACCGATCCTCATTCCCACCCCCTTCAGATCCTCCCTTGTACCTTTTGGTCAGAGTCATCCCATCTAAGGAGAGACCAAAATGAGCCCAGTTTCAAGAAGGACCTGTTTCTCAGCTTAAAGGGGAGCAGTGATGGGATCCCCACCCCTCCCAGACCCTTCCAGATTGTTTCGAAGGGAGAAGTGAGGAGCCAATGGTAGTGTTTGTGCAGCTCAGGTTGGAAAGGGCCCAATGGCCCCTCAAGGAGCTGGTCAGGTCAAGAGTCTCTCCTCAAGGTGTCCGGGTCCGAGAAGCACAAGAGGTCAGGGGACCCCCACCCAGAAGGCTGTTGCTACTGCTGTTGCCCAAGACCCCCCCAGACTGGGTCCCTCCCGGGCAGGAGGAGGTGGAAGAGGCTCCTGGCCCTGAAGATGAAGGGGGGGCGCTGCTCTTTCTCTCCTTCTGCCGGAGATGGATCTTGGTGTGGCGTTTGCGTTCGTCACTGCGGGCAAACTTTCTGCCACAGTAGTCACAAGCAAAGGGCTTCTCTCCAGTGTGGGTTCGGATGTGGGTGGTGAGGTGGTCACTGCGGCTAAAGTTCCGCATGCAGATCCGACACTGGAAGGGCTTGTGTCCGGTGTGGATCCGGATGTGTCTGGTCAGTTCGTCACTCCTGGAGAAGCGCCGGTCACAGCCCTCGGCCGGGCACGGGTACGGTCGTTCGTGAACCGGTGTCTTGCTAGGCCGGTTCGGGTACTTTCGGGGGCGAAGTATAGGACGGAGTGGCAAGTGGTGTGGGTTGTAGGCGGCGGCGGCGGAGGCGCTCCCAGAGAGCCGGGGACCACCCTCACCGCCGCTGTTGCCCCCGGGTCCGGCAGCCCCAGTACTGGGGCCTCCCAGAGTAAAGTTACGGATGGTGGAGAGGGGGGTGAGTGGTGGTGGGACCCGCAGAGAGTCCAGGGGGCAGGAGAAAGGCTTTCGGTCTGGGCCTCCTGCCCCATGAAAGTCCCGTTGGCACTGAGGCGGGAAGAAGCCCGGGTAGTCTGGGATCATGGGGAAGAGGCCTGGGTCTGTGGCAGGCTTGGGAGAAGGATAGGAAGGGGGCGGTGGATAGGCCAGGGCAGAAGAGGCAGTGGAAGTGGTAGCGGAAGGCAGGAAAGCCGAGGGGTCCTGATACAGGTCTCCTGTGCAGCCTGTGTAAGGAGGGGGAGGGGGAGGCGAGTAGAGGTGGTCCAGGTCAGACTGGGTCTGGGACATGGTGCACACACCCAGAGGCGGCCCCGCCAGGGGGTTGGGAGAGGCAGAGGACGCACTGGAAGAGGTGGTGGTGGAAGCTGGGGCCGTCACCCCCTGCAGGATGCCCGCACTCACGATGTTGATGATGCCCTCTGGATAGCAGCTAGCACCAGGGTACTGGGGGTCGATGGAGAACTTGCCCATGTAAGTGAAGGTCTGATTGCGAGGGGCGGACACGGGAGCGAAGCTGCTGGGATAGGGCAGATCCAGGGACCTCTTCTCTCCAGTCATGTCAATGTTGATCATGCCATCTGGAAGCAGAAGGGGACAGTGAAGAGGGGGGCTCCAGGGAACAGAGGCTCATCCCCAGGGGTCCCCACTGGGAAGGGAAGCTGGACGCCCGGCTCCCTACTTCCTAAGCCCCCGCCGCCATCAGCCACAAACTTTCTGGGGCTTCTCCTTCACCTGCGGGACCGGTAAGTGGGCGCTTCGGAGCAAGGTGCCCAACAGCTGATCAGAGAGGAAGCCGCCAGAGCCGGCTGGGGCAAAGGGGAAGAGCCTCAGACACTTCCCCGCTCCAGGGACGCCCCAGCCCGACTCCTTTGCCTCATCCCTCCCTCTCCTACTGAGGATCAGCTGATGAGTAAGGGAGGGAGCTGGGGGACTGCAGGCAGAGCAATTCTACAGGTTTCTCCCCCAGTCTCCCTTCCCTTCCTCCAGTCCCCGATCCCCAGCACCCCAGCATCCCGACCTTGCCTCCAGGCACTTGCGGAGGTGAAAAGAAATTCGGGTGCCTGGAGGAGCCACGGGTTTCCTCCCATTGCCTGGGAAACCAGCCCAGCGCCGGCCTCCAGAGGCGGCCTCCTCACCCCCCTTTCCCTCCGCCTCTTCTTCTTACACCTCCACGTCTGGCTCCCCAAAGCCGCAATCTCGCTAATTCGCCCGGCCGCCCAAGGCTCCCCGAGAGCGCAGGATCCCCGCGGCCGCGGATCGCGCGGCCCCTGCTTCTTCCCCAAGGCTGGAAAGCTTTTATTCTCATCCTCTCGTGGGGCCTCCTCCCTCTCTCCCCCGGCCCCTACATTTCCCATCACTTTGCGCCTGGACTCCAGGGGAGGAGATTCCTGGAGTGGCGGCTAAGGGAGGGTCTGGGAGGCTGGAAAAGCCTCCGGGACTCGGGCATCCCGACTCCCCGCGGAAGGTAGGTCCGCTCTAACGCCGGAAAACGCTTAGCCCGGTACCTGGCACACGGCAAGCCCTGAATAAACGGAAGCTAGCAGCCGGTGCTCCGGCACATCTCTCCTAAATGCGCTCGGGCTGCGAGGGGCAGCGCTGCCGGCCGGCCGGGCTCCTCCACGGAAGCCCCCGCCTCTGCTCAGTGTTCCCCAAACCCCCTGTCCCCCTGAACAGTCACTTCCTCCCCCTGGCGCCCCGACGCCCAGCCCCTCCATCTCCCACCACCAAAGCGCGCCGGGAGGGATGAAGGCGCCTCGCTTACCTCCCGTCACCCCGTTCATCTGGTCAAAGGGTCCTCCCAGATCGGCATTGGGAAAGATGGACACCGAAGTGGCCGCGGTGGCGGCGAGGTCCTCCACCGGGTAGATGTTGTCAGCCAGCTGGTGCACAAAGCCACTGAGAGTTACTGGGATTTTGTCTACGGTCTTGGCGGTCATCATTTGCTCCAACTCACAACCTGGAGACCCAACTCCCTCGCTACCTGGATTGCCAAAGAAGCCGTTTTGGTGATGGGGCAGCCCCGGGGATCCTCCGTCGGTCTTTCCCCCCTGCTACTCTTAAAGCACCCCCTCCGGAAAAAAAAATCCGAAGCCCCAATAAAAAGCGGCCAGCAAGTTTGTGTCTGTCTGTTGGCTCCGACTGGAACGAGAGGTGCCGGCCCCCACTGTCCTGCCCGCCCTGGCTGCCCGCCTGCCTGCGGCCCCGCCGCTGAGCCCGGAGGTGCCGGTGTGGTGTGGTTGTAACAGTCACTGGGTCCCCTTGCCGAGCTATTAATCAACTGCAGCTCGCTCAGTTAGACGGAAAGTGTGGCTCTAAGTATTTATGGGCAGGCCTTGAATACCCGTGACGTCGCTGCCCATATATGGACTGAGGAACAGGGCCGGGCAAGGAGGCTTTGCAGTCACATGGCTCATTTGCATACGAGCTTCGCTCGCTCTCCCGGGCGTCCCCCGCTCCACCGGCCGCGGCGGGGCCCGGGAGGGCTCGGAGGGCTCGGGGGGCGGCCCGCGGGCCGCGCGGGGAGGGGTGGGCACGGCGCCCTCCCTACGCCCGACCTGGAGGCGGGGAGGATGGGCCGGGCAGCCTGCGCTCGCCGGCCTCCCCGCAGCCAGCCGGGAGGAATTCCGGTTCCCGGGGCCTTTCCAAAAAAGGCGAGGATCCGGCGGCAGCCGCCCCGCCCCCGGCCCTTGTTTGGGAGCCATTCCGGAAAATTAAACTTCGGAAAGAAGCCGAGCGCCGCCGAGAAGCGGCCGCCCGGCCAAGCCCCGCTCCTCCCCGGCCGCGCGAAACCGCAAAGTGCCGGGCCGGCCGGGACGGCGCACCTGGCGCGGGCCGCGCGGACCCCGGCCGAACGCGCACCCCGGGGGAGAGGGAGCCCGGCCGAACGCGCCCCCGGGGGCGCCACCTCCGGGAGGGAGCCCCCGGGCGGCTGCGGCGGGCGGGCGCCCTGCCCGGGACATCTGGGCGGTCGGCTGCGTGGGGGTGGATGTCCAGATGGCGGCTTGGACACCGAGCCGGCCGCAGCGCGCGCGCGCGGGAGCACACACCCTCCCTCACACTCACACACTTCCGCTACACACTCCACGCACAACCGCACGCCTCCGGTCTCTCCCGACCCACTCCCACACTGGGCACCCACAGCCTCCCCGGAGTCAGACAGCCCGCGTCCCCACGTTCGCCGCGAGCTCGCAAACCGCCCCCGCCGTGAGCCGCCCCGCTCCCCGCCAGTCACCCCGAGCCGGTGCCGGCCACGCACGCGGGACGGCGGGGCCAAGCCCGGGTCGTCCGTGCTGGCTTTCCCGCGCGCTCGCTCCCACGCCCGCACCCCCGACCTCCTCCGGAGCCACGGCCACGCAGCCTGAGCCTCCCGGACGCGACCTCGCGGCCGGCCGTCCCTCGGGTTTCAGCCCTTCAATTACTGCCCGCCACTTTCCTTGGAGAAGCTGAAACGCCCCGATGGAAACCCTTTCCGATTCGTTCCCAAAACAGTTTTAGAAACGTGCCCCCCATACACACACACACACACACACACACACACACTCACATACACACACACACATACACACTCACACACATACACACACACTCAAACACACACACACTCTCACATACACACTCACACACACTCTCACATACACACACACTCAAACACTCACACACACTCACACTCTCACATACACACACACATACACACACACACACTCTCACATACACACGCACACTCACACTCTCACATACACACACACTCACACACACACTCTCATACACACTCCATACACAAACACTCATTCACACACTCTCACATACACACACACACTCTCACACACACACTCACACACTTGTTGCCTCTTCTAGCTTCGCAAGCGCCCCAGGCCCCGCACCCCAGCCCCCGCACTTTAGCTAGACTTCCTCGCTCTCCCGGAGCAAGCGGGGCCGCACGCACCCAAGCTAGCCGAGACTGGCCGCGGCCAACGTTGGGGCGGCCCGCGCCGCGCGCCACTGGGACGTCCCGGGGGCTGCCGGGCCAGCCCGGCGCAGGGAGCTGTCATCCTCCGGCTCAGCCCGGAGCCAGGTGGCATCTCGCTGAGCCTCTCGGACCAGACCCCGGCGCTCTGTCCTGCGGCACCTTCTCCCACGCGGAGCCCAAGCACCGACAAGTCCGGCTGCACCCAGCCCGCTCCCCGCGGGGGATCTCCAGGCCAGCACTCCCGGGAGTCCCGACCATCCGCAGCCCCCCGAGGGCCGAGAGCCCGGAGGCCGGGGCGCCACGCCGTGGAGGGAGCGCGGCGCTGCAGGCGGCTCCGGGGCTCACCTGCAGGCTGCCAGCCCCACAGCGCCCAGGCACGGCGAGCTCGCCCGAGTCCCGAGCGCACAAGGCCGGCTGGGGAGGCTCGGACCCCGTGGAGCCGGGGGGGCTAGATGCCACGTCCCAGCTCTGACCGTCGCACTCTTTTTTCCCCAATGGGAAAAAGGACTAAGGCAGGGATCGGGATGGAAATGCGCGCTGGCCCCGGCCCCCTACGCCCTCCACAGCTCCCCGAGTCGCCGGCGCCCTCGGAACCCCCGCAAAGTCCCTTACAGAAGAACGAGCACTTACCCCACGTGCAGTCCGGCCCCGGCGGCGCTGGAACCGCCAGGGCCAAAGTCCCGGGGATGACCGCGGGCTGGACGGGGCCCCGGACGGCACCCCGAGCTCCGGGCCAGCCGGGAGCCCCGCCGAGGAGTCCCAGGCGGCTTATGCGAATGCGGGAGGGCGCACACAAAGAGGGGGGCTCGGGTTACCGCCCCGAGCCCCGGACTCCGGCGCCCCCGCAGGGAAGGAGAGAGAGGCAGCTGGGGCGGCGAGCGCGGGGCGCGCAGCGCGCAGCCTGCCCGGCCTTCGCTCCTCGGCGCACACGTGGGCGGCTGCTCGGTCCGGCCTCGCCTGCGAGCCCCGCGGCCGCAGCTCCGGAGGGGGCTCCGCGGGAGGGAGCCGGGGCCGGAGCGGGCGGGGAGAGCGCCCGGAGCGGGGCACGAGAGAGCAACCCCGCTCTCGCCTGGGGAGAGCGGCGGTCCCGGAGGGATGGTGGGACCGTCCAGAGGCCCCTCGGGGGGGGTGTGGGAGACCGCCCGCCCAGGGGGATGGGGCACGGCCTTAGGCGGCGGGGGCGGCCACACCGACCCACGGGAGGAGACCTGGGGCCGGGGGAGAGGAGAGGGAAGTGAAGGAGACTCGGCAGCCGAGATCCTGAGCAGGTTCCCGGAAAACTTCGCCTCAAGCCCGCACAGGCTTTTCGGGCCGTTTGCCACGGAGCTGGGGCCGGGTCCGACTCCTGCCTCTCCAGCGCAGCTTCGGGCAGCCGGGGAGTGGGGAAGGGGAGAAACGGGAGGGGGGGAGGAGCTGTGCCAGTACGCGTGCCCTCTGGGGGCAGCGGGGCTCCCCCGGGTAGCTTGTAGACCCGGTGGGCTGCCTTGGCTTCCCATAAGCCCCTTGTTGGACGGAGCCCAACCGAGCCCAACATCTCTAAAAAAGCAAAAAGAGGTCCAGGGGCCTTTTGACTAACCAAATAAAGATCGCTTACTTGGAGAGCACAGCAGCCATTTCTTCGATTCTTGCCCTGCAAAGGAGCCGCCCAGGAGGCAGAATGCCCTGGGAGTTTGGCACAAGCTGGGGGCCAGGAAAAGGCCCCTCTCCGGTGCCATCACCAGGCTGGCTTGCTGGAAAGCGGCAGATTTGCCTTCCCTCCCAAGGTGCCTATGCAAGTGAACACTTAGAGCTCAGTGCTGAGAGAACGCCATCTTCGGGGTTCCAAGAGGCATCAAGGGGATGAATGAACCAGCGAAGGAACGATTTTTTTTTTTTTTTTTAATCAAACGCTAACTATGTGCTGGGATTAGCTAGACGGCTCACAGAGGTAGAGAAAAAAAAAGGTGGCAAAGTATGGGGGGATGGGGTATCATTCTTAAGGGGAAGGACACCAGCAAAAGGCTGGTTACATTGCAAAGTTCACTTAGCCAAAGCCAGAGTAGCCAAGAACAAAGTGCGGCTTCTAGTGGGAGGAAATAAGGAGGACAGTCCTTAGGACTCTAGAGTATCAATGGTGGGGGCTTAAAAAAAACCTTAGGAAATAGATACTTTATAAATGAGCAGGAATGTACTAATCAGAGGTGGGAGAAAGGAAGACCCCCATACAGGATTATACATTTAGAACTGGAAGAGTTCAAAGAGGTTGTCTACTCCCCTCATTTTATACATAAGGAAATAGAGGAGACACAAAGGTTGACCAAGGAGTTTGAGGTGGAATTTGAACTTTGGTCTTCTGGTTTCTCAGCCAGGGTTCTTGTATATATGTATCTCAGCCAGTGTGTGTGTGTGTGTGTGTGTGTGTGTGTGTGTGTAAATTTTATCATTCTATCTCCTATGAATGAAGGTGGGGGGGGGGGGGAAGGAGTCCCAGAGAGAACTGAATGCAGAATTCAGTTAAATCTCTTTGCACTTCCTAGGTGCAGGGAGCTATGTGCAGATATGATGGATTCAAGGAGCTTATAATGTTACCTAAAAAATTCAATGACTGTTTCTCTCCCCTAGAGATGAACTTGTCAAAATGGCCCCCTGGATGGGCTCTTCAAGATTGTCTGCATCTATCAATTTCAATACTTTCAGTTGAATTGAGAACACCCGGACAGGACACCGTCTTCCATCCCGATTCCCCATCCTCATCACTCTTGCATAGCCTGAATGCTAATGATTTCCAATATTTGGGGGGATTCTTACTTCTCCTGAATCCATCATTCTCAAAAGCCCCTTTAACTGATCCTTCTTTGGCCCTTGGCTTCCTGAAGCAAGTTAGAACTCACGGTGTTGTTTTTTGAATTGTTGTTTACATTTATTTCATCATGTCACCTTTAGCAATCTTTGAAGCCTGTTGTACCAGTGATACTATGGCTTCAAGTCAGGCAACATAATAGCTTCCGAAATATTAAAAATGGTATCACTCAACAATGGAGTGCCACGTGATGAGGGTGAACAGGCTGTGACATTTAACTAAACAATTAACAAGCATTGATTAAGCACCAACCATGTGCTCAGAACTTGGGAGACAGCCACCCAAAAACCTGCAATAATAATCCCTGCTCTTAAGAAGCTTGTCTTTGGAGCTAGACAGGTAATCTGTCAAACAAGGAACCCCAAAGACATGGAGTGGAGGATTTCTTCAGGGAAATGTGGGATTGAAAAAAAAAAAAAAGATGGGGTTGATCAACTAGTTAGTATTGAGGCTAACTGCTGCATTATCCTTATCGTGGGGGAGTGAACGGGGAAGGTCCTCATTTATGGGAAAAACTGACAAGACTGGTACACGGTGTGCAGGTGTGGAGTAGTGCTCACCTACACCATTTCAGAAAATATCACCATGATTAGATCACATCCATTTTCAGCTTGAAAAGACAGCCCCCTTAATACTAATGTGCTACCTCCCTTCCTCCAGCTGCAGAATGTAATATCAGAGCTGGAAAAAAGTGACTGAATCCTATCAGGTAACACAAAACAGCACATAACATCTCTTACTTGACAAATCTTCCTAACTGGAGGAGGAAGGCTGCCTTCCTCATCTTTGATTCTTCCAATCTTCGGCTTCCTTCACCTATCCTGACTTCTCTAACTAGAGCACTCCTGCCCCACCATCCCCTTCCCCACCCCCCTATTTTGGATTGTTTTATATAGGTTTTGCACTTACCTTGTAAGTGTGGAGTCCCATCCACCCCCTTTCTCTTCAGGATATTGATTCATTGAAGGCAGAGCTTATTTTTTATTATTATTAGTTTTACTTTTGTATAACCAGCACCTGCTACAGAAGAAGGCCTGAAAAAGCAAATACTTGTTGAATGAATGAAGAAGCACATTCAAAGATCTTCCATGGCAGTCCCTTACTGAGCCTCTCATTTTCAGGTCCTAGCCTGTTAACAATGGCTAAAACTGATGGCAATTGTAACCTTCATTTAGTTTTGAGTCCATCCGGGGACTTATTTGGAGGTAGGGAAGTAAGGATATGGTCTCCAAAGCAACCCCCTTCTATTACCCTTCTCACCCCTACCTTAATCTACAATCATTTAACCCGGTCTAATCACCCAGGCAATGTAGCACAAGCTTTCCCCTCCCTGTTGCAATCTAGTTGTTTCAGCCATGCAGCTAATTCAAATGGGTAAAGGGAAAATGCTGGCAAAGTTTCAGCAAAAAGCAGGAGAGAAAGCATGCAGAAACAGTTATTGTATCTTACTGACAGCTATAATGAAATAAGTCTTTATTTGTGGTTTCTCAAGCAGGAAATGGCAGAAAATGTTTAGGAAGAGTGGATAGTATCCATTTAAAATGAATAAAATGTAAAAGAACTACCTTGCCAAAAAAAAAAAAAATTCATGTCAAACCTACTGATAATTTTATGCCACATTTAAAAAGAAAAAAAAAAAAAGATAAATCAGAATGGGGAGAGAGATGAAAAAAACAAAACAAAACAAAACACTGGGCCTGGAGTCCAAAGCCCTGAGTTCAAATCCTCTCTGATCCTGTGTAACCCTGGATCAGTTAATTATTTTCCAGTCTCTTCATCTCCAAAGAGGAATGGGGTACAGATTGGGTGGCCTCTGAGGTCCATCGCCATTTTGAATCTGTGATCCTATGAATAGATCTTTTATTATTATTATTGAATTCCAAAGCCTGTCAGCTCAGGCTTCACGTTGTTAAGTGTTGGCCCATTTAGTTGGAAGCTGCACACTTGTAAAAATATGTTGTGTCAAAAATACATTCTTAATGAAATCTTTACATTTTCTTTCCCTTTCAGCATAAGGAAATGGCTCATCATCTGAAAGAGGAAGGCTCTTCTGCTCTGAGAACACTTGAACATATTTCTTTGAACTCCTGGTTGCCTCCACGACAAAATTCAAGCCCCCTCCCTTGCTGATTCAGACCTTTCACAGATTGGCTCCATTCTAACCTTCCCAATGACTTCTGGTGGATTTTCTTTACACACTCTAGCCCCAGGCAAATCCACCTAATTGCTCGTCCTCAGTCTTTGTATCCCATCTTCTATGTTTGCATAGTCTGGAATATTACTACATTATGACTACACTGACTCCAGAAAAGCATGGGAAGACTCCTATGAACTGATGCAAATGAAGTCAGCATAGCAGGAAAACAACATACAAAAGGATTGTAATAACCTTAGTGAAAGAACGATCTGAACAAAACAATTAAAATTAAATGATGCCAAATTATAAGGAGGAAGCTTAGGATCCATGAGTATAGAACAGTGGATATAAATGAGACCTTTTGGATGCATTTTTTTTTCCTCTTCTTTCTTTTTAAAATTCTTTATTAAAAGGGGTGGTTCTCTGGGAGGGAGAGGAGCAAGAATACTGGGAGAATATAAACAGTATAAAAACAAAAAGCTATAAAATTATATTTTGATTAAACATATAAGATAATAAATAAAAACATGTCCAAAAACCTGGAAAAATGGACTGGAACCAATTTGTGAAGGGATTTAAATGCCAAATAGGAATTTATATTAGATTCTAGAATAAAAAGAGAGCCTCTGGGGTTTATTGAGTAGTTTATTGCACAAGTACTTAATACTTGCTGAAAGGAAGTGGATGAATTAGACTGACTGAAGTTCAGTGTAAGATATAACATGTCTTTGTCCAAAAACTGACTAAGCTAAAGGAAACTCTGTTTATCCACAGTCAGACAGACCGGTCAATCACTGAAAAGATCCATCAACTCAGACAAATTTAGAATTGTCCAGTGTTTGGAAATAGGTAGAAATACAGAAGAAGAAAAGCATGGCAATTAATCAGCTAACTAATTTTTTGCCTTTTATTTTTGCCTGGTAATTTATAACCTGTGCAGATTCAGTCTAAATGTCCGCTTCAAAGACAAAATTTTGCTATGGTTAAAATTCAATTGCATTTTTATTTGGAAACTTTTGCTTTAGGAATCCAAGAATCCCATAAGAAAGCTAATATAAGAATCCAGTTTGATTATCTCTTTTTTTTTTAATAAGTCTTTTAAGATCTTCTAAGTCCAAATACGTGAAATTCGATAGAGAAGTCATTAACTAGATTCATATAGGAGGATGTTGGAACTGGAAAGGACATGCTACAAATAGGAAAACTGAGTGCCACAGATGTCAGACAGATCGACTAGAGTCAGGCAACTAACACCTGAGCCAGGGATGGGAGAGAGAAGTCAGAGGGAGAACTTACATAAAGCTTGGTTTTGCTGAACACTGCTTTGGACAAAGCAAGCCCAAAAGGCACAGCTATTAGGCAACCCCAAAGTGAGTTTCCCTTCTTGAGAGAGCCCCAATCATAGAATAGAGATAGGTCAGGAGAACTCTGTGTTTAGAATCCAGGTTTTTTAATTATGTTGTTCTTTCCTCCTAAAGGAAGTATAGTTTATAAAAGGAGACAATGTATAAACAATGTACATACTGAGCAAGCTCTATACAGGATAAGTAAGAAATTATTAAAAGGGAGAAGGTACTAGAATTAAGAGGGGTGGGGGAGGGCTTTCTGTTAAAGGTGGGATTTAGTTCAGAAAGGCCAGGGAGATCAATCGAGTGGATGAGGGAGATCATTCCAAGCTTGGGAATGATCAGAGAGAGTTCCCTGAGATGGAATGTCGCAAAGTGTAGGAAGATAGGAGGGGGCCAGGTGAAGGAGGACTTTGAATGTCAAAGAGAGCATTTTATATTTGCTTCTGGAGGCAATAGGGAGCCATGGAATGGGGATGGGAGGTGGGAGTCAGTGTGGTCACCAATCCTAAATTTTAGAAGAATGACTTCAGTGACTGCATGGAAGCTGGATTGGAGTGGGGACAGAGACCAAGGGTGACAGTCTGCCACCAGCTTTAAGAATGAGGACTGAGAAATGGCCACTGGATTTGGCCTAAGGAACCTATGACCCACATTGATGAAGACACAGAAAGAGCCAGATGTAGGGACTGTCCAAAGTCTGGCTACAGTATGGGGCCGAAGAAAGCAATCTAGGGCAGGAGAGGAGGTTGAGCTTGTATGACTGGGGCAGTCTCCAATTCTGACCATTCACTGTAGGGGATGCCCTTACTCAGATCTCCATCATGGTCATTCTTCTTATCCTGAAAGTGATTCAAGTGACCCCCTGTTTCATCTGTTAGCCCTTGCAGCTTTTCAGATTCACCAGATTCAGAGATCTGCGTTATGGCCCCAGAATTCTGCCTTACTCAGTGTGTGTTGGGGGTGGGGGGCTGTTCTCATGTAGACTCAATGTGTTCCCTTGGTAGGGTATTATCCCAAGGGTGCTATCCCCTGTTCTCAGACAGAGGAGATCTGTCTGCCTCTGCTCAGTGGCCAAGAGAAACCCACTGCAGCCTACTCAACACCCTTCTCAATCTGCTTATCGTTCTATCATAGTGCTTCGTGGCTCAGGACAGGGCTGCTTAACCGTTTGGTCTGAAAACCGGCTCAGGCTGGTTCCTGGGTAACTTAGGCTCAATGTTGGGACAAAATGAGACACTTGGAAGTTATTTAACAGTTGGCAAAGGAAATTTACTTAGCAATGGTGGGGAAAGGAGAGCCAATAAGGCCACCTTACATTATCCAGTTGAGCTAAGCTCTTTTGCCTGCTTTTCTCATAACCTCAAGACTCAGGTCCCCTGTTTCCCACCTTCATCTTCCCATTCCTTCATCTTCATCAATTAGCGTTTATTAAGTAATTATCACGGACCAGGCACTGTGTGTTAGGTATTAGAGATAAAAAGACAACATTAAACAATCCTGGCCCCAGAGGAGCTTCCATTCTATGGAAAAAGACAACATCTTCTACACATACAGTTACAGCCAGCTGAGAGGAACCCCGATTTTTCCCCTTTGCCCCCTTCCTACTATTGATTCTTTGTATAGATGGATTTCCTCTGTATAAAAGAGTTCCCAGACAGAGACTGCTTCTATCAAAGCCTCAGTTTCCTGATCTATGAAATTTGGGGGCAGGGATTATTATGAAGAAAAGGCTTTAGAATTCCAGTCCTTATTCATTCTCAAGATGCTTTATTCATAGCCATCCCTCGGACCCCACTCTTATTGGGACCCCTCACCTTTGTTTTGTGGTTGGTTCTGAGTGTGTGTGTGTGTGTGTGTGTGTGTGTGTGTGTGTGTGTGTGTAAGAGAGAGAGAGAGAGAGAGAGAGAGAGAGAGAGAGAGAGAGAGAGAGAGAGAGAAAGAGAAAGAGAAAGAGAGAGAGACAGAGACAGAGAGAGAGAAACAGAGAGAGAGAGAAAGAGAGAAACAGAGAGAGAGAGAAAGAGAGAGACAGACAGAGAGAGAGAAAGAGAGAGACAGAGACAGACAGAGAGAGAGAGAGACAGAGAGAGAGAGAGAGAGAGAGAGAGAGAGAGAGAGAGAGAGAGAGAGAGAGAGAGGAGAGAGAGAGAGAAACAGAGAGAGAGAGAAAGAGAGAAACAGAGAGAGAAAGAGAGAGACAGAGACAGAGAGACAGAGAGAGAGACAGAGAGAGAGAAAGAGACAGAGAGAGAGAGAGACACAGAGAGAGAGAGAGAGACAGAGAGAGAGAGACAGAGAGAGAGAGAGAGAGAGAGAGAGAGAGAGAGAGAGAGAGAGAGAGAGAGAGAGAGAGAGAGAGAGAGATGACAGCCTCTAACTCTTCCTTGAGGATGATTCTCCCCTCAGTCTTGCTAACTCCAACTGGAACCCAATAAGTAAAATACCAATTATCAATTGCCAATGGTTCGTGGTATTTATACAAAATAAAACAGTCACTTTGCCCCACACCCCAGACTTTAGACTCAGGGTTGTTACTTTCTGCTCCTCTGCCCAAGATATCCTGCATCTCTCCTCTCCACCTCCATGGAGCTTCTGCTTGAGCTGCTGGGAGCTGGGTCTCTTTTGAGTCTCCTAGATTCAAGAAAATGTGACTTTCAAAATTACCTTGTCATTCATGAACCAACCCAGATTTTTTTTTTAATTTCAGGCACCTTGTAGAAGGATCAATGGATAGGGCTCCATTTTACTGTGCACGTAGCTCCTCATCTGTCCCCGGTCTGTGATTAGGTTGACTCTTACATGGATGTGTAGAAAATGCATTCAGGGAGATGGGAGGTCCTGTCTCCTGACAACAACTTTTCTCATAGCTGTGGTTGAAAAGGGGGCCTGCTATGCTGACCTCGTGCTTCACACATGCCCCATTTGGAGAACAGAGAA
Source organism: Sminthopsis crassicaudata (assembly GCF_048593235.1). Lineage (NCBI taxonomy): Eukaryota > Metazoa > Chordata > Mammalia > Dasyuromorphia > Dasyuridae > Sminthopsis > Sminthopsis crassicaudata. The sequence continues at coordinate 641,280,021 of NC_133618.1, read as the reverse complement.
CCCAAGGGCTGATTCACACCTACCACCCAACAAGAGGGCAGGAGACAATGGCACCTTCTGAGAGAAGCAGCCAACTGGCTAGACTAGGTAGGAGGTGAGATGTGCTACAGCCAGAGGAAGAGGAAAGAGATTTAGCCACGTGGGGAGGAAGCAGGCCTGTGGCTGAGTAGACAGGGGATGAGGAGGAAAAGGAATGAGGTTTTAAAGAGAGGGTGATGAGGCATTAATATTAATAGCCCTAATTTCTACCATGCTTTGAGGTTACAATCACTTTCCCTGCTGGTATAGAGTAGGTGTTTAATAAGTGCTTGTTGAGTGATGAGACTATTCTGGCTAAAAATGGCTAAGGAAGATGTGGTAAGGCTTAGGAGTCTAAGATCATATATATTATCTCCATTTTACAGATAAAGAAATTGATCATCCCTTTAAGATCCCTCAGTTAGTAAACAGAGAAGCAGAGAATTTGAACGCCTATGTCAGAAAAAGCCAGGGGAGAAGCTAGGTATTTGGGGTAATCCCAGAAAAGAGATTTAATGAGGAAATTGAGGCAAGCTGGATTGTGAATAACCCAGGCTCACATAGTTAATAAGTGTCTGAGAATGGATTTAAAGAGGAGTCTTCCTGACTCCAAGCCCAGTACTCTATGCACTGCACTATCTAACTTCTCTATAGACAAGTTCTCTAGGAACAAGTGTCCAAGGATTTTCTGGAAGCCTTCTGGGCCTGAGTGAATCTGGCCCATTGAGCTCCAAGCCAGGGGCAATGTACTTCATGTTCTAAGCAGTGTGACATAGAAGGACTTCCGAGCTACAGCTGAAAGGCATTCTAATCTATTCCCTGAGACGGATGTGCAGTGTGGCCATGGCAGTCCACCTAACCTATCTAAGCCTCAGTTTCCTGATCTGTAAAATTGGGGGGGAGAGGGAGGGGAATGTTATGAAGAAAAGGCTTTAGAATTCCAGTCCTTATTTATTCTCAAGATGCTTTATCCATAGCCATCCCTCGGAGCCCACTCCTATTGGGTCCCCCTCACCTTTGTTTTGTTGTTGGTTCTGAGGTGAGTGTGTGAGTGTGTGTGTGTGTGTGTGTGTGTGTGTGTGTTTGCAAGCGCATTGGATGCCTATAGAGGGTTTTGGGACATGAAGGCTGGGGGGGGAGAGGGGGTTGGACTGGCCCTTCTACAGCCCCTGGAGTTAATAACAATCCTGTCCCCAAGGCCAGGTTCCCTTTTGAATGAGCTCAATTAGCTAGAATGTGCGTCTGCCTGAAGTGTGGTGTGCTGGGGAGGTGGGTATTGGTATGTGGCCACTCCTGGCTAATACAGCAATTTCAATCAACAACCTTGTAGCCACACAATCAGAAACACCTCAGAGACTTGGCTACTTACAGCCTCTTGAAATTAGAAAGTTGTTTTTTTTTTTAAATAATTACTCACAAAACAGCATGGGTTAACCTCTCTTGGGCTACAGAGACCATTCTCTCTAGAAGGAAGGTCGACATGAATTTCCCCTGGAGGCTTACATTTAGCACAAGCAAGGAATCCCTAGCCCACCTTAGCCCCGCCCCCAACCCATCTGCTAGCTGTAAAGAGGGGGACCAGATAAGGGAATTCTAAGGAATTCCCTCAGATTCATCAGAGATGTCCTGAGGTGTCACACAAACCTGTGGGAGTTGTTGAACTCAGAGTGGGTGGAGTAAAGAGGGAGAGAAGTTAGAGCATCATCTGGAGAGTTCTTTTATAAAACCCACTAGAGCCCAAACATGTCTGAGCTCTTGGCTAACTTAGTTTAGGTCCTCATCTCTCCTCTTAATATTGTACTTGGTTTTTATTTTTTTAATCTCCTTATCTGTAAGCATATTGTTTCTTCCTTCACTCCCTACTCCTTGAGAGTAAATGTTTTTTGGTTATCTTCATATCCCTAGAGCCTAATCCAGGGCCTGGTACAAAGTAGAAACTTAATAAATCCTTGTTGAATGAACAAATGACTAAATGAAGGATATCTGAGAGGAAAGAAGACAATCTTCCCTTTTTGTAGGTCTGGGAGAGTTCACTGAACAGAGCCTGGTTTCTGGGTCTGTTCTCTGGGAGTCCAATAGAATCCATCACCTTTTAGTTACTAGTCACAGAAAACCTCTTGATACCATTGGGGGGAATACACACCCATTTCTCAAGAATCTTGAGACTTTTTACACAACTACCCTGTGGGGTAGAGATTTTGACTATTATTACTCTTTCACAGGTGGAGAAAATCAAATTTCAAGGAAGTGAAGTGGTTTTTCTATAAACTATTTCAAGAGCCTCCAAATTGACCTCCCTTAACCTTTACAGTGACCAAGATAATTTTTTCCAAAACACAGGGCTGACCAGGCTACTACCTTGCTCCTCTTGTGTTCAGCATAAAATTCTCAGCCTCTACAAATGTTCCTGGTCTGACTGCTGAGAGATTTCCTATCGCCTTAATCTGAGAACTCTCTGGCCCCTTCTTTGCCCAAACTGGGCCTTCGGGCCTTTACCCAGGCTGTCCCTCCAGCCTAGGATGGACTCCCTCTTCACTTACCCTTCTTAGAATCCTTAGCTTCCCCTAGGATCCCCTCCTAAGAGAAACCTTTCTTGCCCCACAGCTACCCCCATACACTTGTTAATGACTACATCTTTCTCTTGGATTTCCATAACTTTTCACAGTTTGTTCCCCACCCCCACTCTCCAATAGTAGAACACAAGCTCCTAAAAGATAGGTTTTCTTTTTATTTTGTCTTTGGAGGCCCAGAACTTTGCCCCTAATTCAAAGCATAGCCCTTAATACATACTTGCTGGACAGGATTGAATTGAATCATCCCCATCCCTCTGTAGCTGTAAAGCCCTTTCCTGGGATGGGAGAGTCCTGCCCTTCTTCATTTCTGGGCCATACTGATGACTTATGGTCAGCCACAGATGGAGTTGTCTTTACTGGGGCCACATAGGCTGGGGCCCTTGCCCTTTACACATTTTTATTTGCTTTATCTCCAGTTACTTTGGTCCTTTGCCCTTGTCAGAGGGAGCTCTGCACTTGTCCCTCCAAAGGAACAGCAATTCGGACCTGTCTGTCAATTTGGTCAAGTGTGGGTCAAGGTGGAAGGTCAGATGTACTCATCTCAGCCCACTTCCCCCAGGCTAATTCTGGTTTGTGGATAAATATTCCTAGGGCCATTAGACTTTCTTAGATGGAAGCCTGAGAGCAGAAGTTTGCTCTAGAGAAGCTGTGGCCAACCTAACTCTGGTAAGGACAAGAATTTGACAGCTTCATTGATAAGGGGATGCTATATAAAGAATAAAGGGGATTTTTGTCCGCCTGCATTTTGGATTTCCTTCACAGGCTAATTGTACACTGTTTCCAAGTCTGATTCTTTCTGTACAGCAAAATAACTGTTTGGACATGTAGACATAGATTGTATTTAACTTATACTTTAACATATGTAACATGTATTGGTCATCTGCCTGCTGGGGGAGGGGAAAAATTGGAACAAAAGGTTTGGTAATTGTCAGTGCTGTAAAATTACCCATGCATATATATCTTGTAAATAAAAAGCTATAATAATAAAAATAATAATAAAGGGAGGAGGGAGAGAGAGGAGAGAGAGGGAAATAGAGGAAGACAAAAAAACAGAAAGGGAGTAGAGAAGGGAGAGAGACAGAGAAAGACAGAGAGAAACGGAAAGACCGAGAAACAGAGACAGAAAGACAGAATTAGAAGAATGGACAGAGAGGGGAGAAAGGGAGGGAAAAAGGAAAGAAAAGAAAGAGAGAGAAAAACATTTCTGTAGCACTTACTGGAATATAAATAAAAGCAAACAAGACAGTCCCTCTACCTTGTTAAAAAAAAATATTGAATTGACTCCCAATCAGTGGTTCAGTGATTAAGAAGAGAAGAAAAAGGAAAAAAGGAGGAGGAGGAGGAAGAAAGGAAGAGAGGAAGAAGATGGAAGAGGAGGGAGAAAGAATGCATATTTTTCTTCATAACTGGGGTACAAAGGCTTTAACTTTTTATTGTGAGGCTTTGTGGTTTTAGTTTTACTTCAAGCAGTTTGGACTTCATGTCGATTTTTGAATAAATACCATTAAATTTCTGTAAGTAAATACCATTATTACTAGAATCTGGCTTGGAAGTCTCTTAATGGTGTTCCTATAGGCTTATGTTAATTTCAATGATGCTCTTTAATTTGGACCCTAGAAACCCATCTATAGTTTGTATAATTTCTATGCAATCAAGACTAACTTATTTTGGCTTAATTGTGTCTGGCTGTAAACAGTACCAATCAACAAGTGCACAGAAGGTGCAAATGGAAGTGGGGGAAAAGAAGTGAATTTTGGTCTCCTTCCAGAAGTATTTGGATTCCAAGTGCAGAATGTAACTGTCATTTCCTGGGAGACTACAAATGTTGGAGCTAGATACCACCCCCACCCCTCGGAGAAATTATCTTCTTTTTTACAGAAGAAAAACTTTGACACTCGGAAATATTCATTGGCCTAATTAACAATGTTCCCAGTTAAGATGTAGACAACAGTCAGAACACGTGGAGGGTTTGGCCCCTATTGTTCAAATTGCAAAGTACCCGGGACAAAGTCAAATTGACTCCAAACTTTAAGAGGTCAAAGACAGGCCACACTCAACCTGGGCTATTTTAATTCATAAGCTAGACCAATAGGCTTTGCCCCGAGGGTACCAGAGGAAGGGGGTGCTGAAGTTACTGATAGACCTCTTGCAAAGTAATCTGCAGAGCTTGGTACCCGACTAGTCAGAGTAATTAGCCAGAATAAGACGTGATCAGCAGGTCAATTCCCTTCTCTTCCTGGTAGTCACATCCCTGGGGTCTCCCCCCATCCCCCATCTCCCAGCTGTCACAAACCTCCCTCGGTACCGAGGTCTCCTGGGGTGTTTCCCCTAGGCATTGCTCAGGCTGTCCCAGAGCCCCCATCACCACCAGTTTTGTCCATTTCTGCTATAACAATTTTTTTTTTAACAATTCACATTTTAAACTAAGCTAGTGTGACCATAGTTCTAAAGGCTCAAAAGGTAAAAATCCTTAATCAAGACTCAGTTTATCTCCACAACATCCATCCACTGCTTGGTTCCCCTTAGAAAGGCCAGAGGGACCAAGTCTAATGGTTCTGTGTGTCTGCTCCATCCCCAGAAGTCTGCTTCTCCAGGGTGAGACTCCCTGGTTCCTTCAACTCACCTCCCATGGCAGGATCTGGAGGCCTTTCGACATCGTGGGGGCCCTGCTCTGGATACCTCCCCTCTTTCTCTAAAATGAGCTGTTGGGAACTGAAAACAAAAGTGCAGACATTATTCCACCAGGGCAGCCTATTGGAAACCATCGCCTCCTTAATCAGGTCCTGATGCCTCTGTTGATGCAATCTAGGAATGCATTAGCTTTTCTGCCTCCTTTATTACCTGCTGGCTTTTCTTAAGCTTGCAATCCACCTAAACATACAGATCTTTGCCCCACAAACTCTGATTGCCTCATTTACCTTGTACCCATGAAGTGACTTTTTATTTGAATCCGGAATCCCTTGTTCTTGGCTTATTTTCTTATGTTTTTGCAATGTTCAGCTATAGAAAGGGATGGATCAGTGAACCAGTTCCCAAGGGGAGAGAGACAGAAACAGAGAGAGGAGAGAGAGAGAGAAATGAGACAAAGATAAAGAGACGAGGAGGCAGAAAGGGAAAGGGAGAGAGACAGAGAGAAGCGAGAGACAAAGATAGAGAGAAATAAAGGCAGAAACAGAGAGAGATAGAAAAGACAGACACAGACACAGAGAGATGGAGAGACAGAGAGAGAAACAGGGAAAGACAGATAGAAATAGAGGCAAAGAGAGTGAGAGACAGAAGGAGAAGGAAAGAAGATAGGCACAGAGAGAAGGAGATGCACAGAGATTGACACAAGGAAAGAAAGAGGGAGAGGGAGAAAGATGGAGAGAGACAGAGAGAGAAAAGACAGACACAAACAGAGAGGCAGAGAGAGGAGGAGATATAGAGATAGACAAAGAGAGAGAGAAAAAGTAAGAAAGAAAGAGAGAGAAAGAAAGAAAGAAGGAAGGAAAGGAAGTTAGGAAGAAAGAAGGATGGAAAGGAAGGAAGGAAGGAAGAAAGAGAGAGAGAGAAAGAAAGGAGGGAAGGAGGGAAGGAAGGAAAAGAAAGAAAGAAGGAAGGTAAGAAGGAAAGAAAGAAAGAGAAAGAAAGAAAAAGAGAAAAAAGAGAAAAGAAAAAGGAGAAAGAGAGAGAAAGAAAGAAAGAGAGAAAGAAAGAAAGAGAGAGAGAAAGAAAGAAGGAAGGAAGGAAGGAAGGAAAGGATGGGAAGGAAGGAAAGGAAGGAAAGGAAGGAAAGGAAGGAAGGGAGGAAGAAAGAGAGAGAGAAAGAAAGAAAGGAGGGAGGGAGGGAAGGAGGGAAGGAAGGAAAAGAAAGAAAAAAGAAAGAAAGAAGGAAGGTAAGAAGGAAAGAAAGAGAAAGAAAAAGAGAAAAAAGAGAGAAAAGAAAAAGGAGAAAGAGAGAGAGAGAAAGAAAAAGAAAGAAAGAAAGAAAGAAAGAAAGAAAGAAAGAAAGAAAGAAAGAAAGAAAGAAAGAAAGAAAGAAAGAAAGAAAGAAAGAAAGAAAGGAAGGAAGGAAGGAAGGAAGGAAGGAAGGAAGGAAGGAAGGAAGAAAGAAAGAAAGAAAGAAAGAAAGAAAGAAAGAAAGAAAGAAAGAAAGAAAGAAAGAAAGAAAGAAAGAAAGAAAGAAAGAAAGAAAGAAAGAAAGAAAGAAAGAAAGAAAGAAAGGAAGAAAGAGAGAGAGAGAGAAAAAGAAGGAAGAAAGGAAGGAAGGAAAGGATGGGAAGGAAGGAAAGGAAGGAAAGGAAGGAAAGGAAGGAAAGGAAGGAAAGGAAGGAAGGAAGGAAGGAAGGAAGGAAGGAAGGAGGAAGAGGAGACACACAGAGAGAGAGGATGAGTCTGCTCCCAGCACTTGGGGCTTCTCCGCTCCTTCAGGAGCCTCTAAGAACCCCGCCCCAGCCCTTCGGCCGCAATGTCCGGGCCGGGGTCCCGCCTCCTGCATTCATGCAGGCTCGAGCTTTCTTCCCCGGTTACCAGTGGGGTAACAAATGCCCCGGCGCCCGAACCCCCGGCTGAGGCAGGGCGGCCAGAGCCAGGGCAGCCCCGGGACGCTTTGCTCCTCCGGGACCGCAGAAGGGCAGGGGGCACTTTTCCGGGGAGGAAGCCTTCGAGGCTCGGAAGGCCGGACTGGCGCGGGGGGCGGGCGGCCCGGAACCAGCGGCATTTACATAAGGCCCTTCTCGGGAGCGGGTCTCATTGAATGGGCCGAAGCCCCCTGGGAGCGCCTTAGTTCCTCTTTTTGTGTTCGGAGAGAGGCCGGGAATTTGCCTAGAGTCAACAGTTCGGGAAGGAGCAGGAGTACTGAAACGAGCTCCCCGCTCCCGGCCCAAAAGGCCCGGCTCCGTCCCCTCCGTGGAACCCTGCGCTCCCTGCGGAGCCAGCCCTGACACTCCCAAGTCTCCCCGCGGCCTCTCCCTCAGATTCCCCAAATGCGAAAGGCGGGGCAGGCACCCCACGGTCCGCAGCTTGCAAAGCCCTTAGCATGTTACCTGATCTGATGCTCGCGGAGGCGGAAGCTCCCGGTTCTCCCGAATTGGATGTTAGTAAGTGGTCTTTCAGCCTTCGAGCTCTTTGGGATTTTCTCCTCAGAAGTACTGGACTGGTTGGCCATTGGCCATTTCCTTCTCCAACTCATTTTACAAATGGGGAAACTGAGGTAAACAGAGGTGAGTGACTGGTGCAGGATCACACAGCTAGGAAGTATCTGAGGCTGAATTTGAATTCAGGTCTTCCAGACTTGATGCTTCTAAGCCCAATGGTCTCCCCACCATACCCCCTATTACAGAAGCTGAAAAAGGTTAAACAATTTGTTCAGCAGTACTTACCTAATAAGGGGATGGAGCGGATTTTGAATTCAGGTCTCTCAAACTCCAAGACTTTTAAACCATTTGATCACACGGCCTGTCGAGTTTATATCCCATATAATATTGTTTAATATTATCATCTATTTATGGAGCCAACGAGGGCAGGCAGATTCTCTGCCTTACAGAAACTCTACATCTCACTCCATACCTCCTCTAGTTCTCTGTTCTGGGATTTCCTTAAATTTTGTCCAATTAGCTCATACATTGTGAGATCCCTGATGGAGAGCAGCAAGAAATTCTATAGAGATCTCATCCCTTCCTTTTATAGATGAGGAAACAGCCTGGGAGAAGGTAAGGATTTCCAGTCACATAAATAACTAGTGGCAGAGACAGGCAGAAACAGTCCAAGAGCAGGGCTGTTTCCCACTGCGTCATTAAAATGGGTTCAATGTTAAGTCTCTGTAGCCCGAGCCAGTCCCAGATCCTAGGGCCTTTCTGAGCCACCCATGAGCAGGAACTGAGAAACTTCCACAGCCAATTTTGCTGTGGACAAAGCTGCCCTAAAAATGTCATTCGTAGCTTTCTATCAAGGATTTCAGGCCCCCAAACAGAACTGAATTCCAGTTTCAGTTCTGGAAGCATGTTTCTATCCTCAGAATGAGTCTACACTGGGATCCTATATTACACCAAAAGGAAAGTCTACTATTGGACTATTTTCAGAGTGTGAATTTCATCTTCTGTAAGTACTCTTGTCAGAACGCTGATCTATGGGGATATTTATCCCCTTGTCCTTTAAACTGGCTATCGGCCCACTGGAGACCCCGACTCGGTACTCAACCCAGGATCTCATTTATAAATACTTGAACATCCTCCACCCCACCCCCATTAGACTGTAAGCTCCCCAAGGGTAAGGATGGTTTTTATTTATTCCAGCTCTTAGCACAGCACCTTGCACTCAGAGAGCATTTAATTAGTGTCTGTGGACTTGACTTATTAAAACAGAGCCAGACACCAGGCACAGGCAGGAAGTTGAGAAGTTGATTGGGAACGTAAAGGAACTAGACTTGGGCCCAGGGCAGCAAGGTTTCTGTCTGGATTAAGTCGGAGAGAGGAGAAAATGGCTAATTTAGATTAGATGAGAAAAGGACATCATTATAGATTTCTTTCTGTTCTGTCTCAGTGGTTTTAATTAACTTTCCAAGATTTAGAACCAGACTTATTACCTGTGATTCAGCTCTGATAAAAGATTATGGGAATAGATAGCATTCATTGTTTGAGTTGCAGGATTTTAGAGCTCACCTCCCTCAGGCCTGCTGAAGAGGCTGCCCCATCCTTGGCTCATTGTTCATCTCACAGCTCAATGCTATAATTCTTCTTCTTCTTCTTCTTTTAATGACACCATCGACAACGTTCTCCTACTACCCCATTGAGTTATTTTCTTACTATGGGTTTGTCAGTTATTAGTCATCAGCGATAATAATATTTTTTCTTAAAGTGCAGGTTGCATCTGAGAATTTCCAACTGCCTTCCTTATGAGTCATCCCTGGAGTAACTAAGTAGCTAAGTCATATTCGGAAAGCCACAGAATGAGGTGCTGTGCCAGGAAGATGATCCAAGATTCCCCATCCCTGACTCTGAGCTCCAGACATCGCTCCCTGGTCTCCCTGGTCTGGATGCTCTGGCCGGCTCTCACTCTGTCTACCGGGAGGCTCCAAATAGCCTCAGTGTTCCTTTTTATGTGACCCATTCTGGGGATTGGAAAGAAGTGGGGGAGGTTTTTTCCTCAGACCTTCCAGAACCCCAAAGGCAATGAGAAGGCTTTGTAAACTGGAAAGTACCAGGGAAATGTAAGAGATTGTTATTGTTATGAAGAAGAAGAAGAAGAAGAAGAAGAAGAAGAGGAAGAAGAAGAAGAAGAAGAAGAAGAAGAAGAAGAAGAAGAAGAAGAAGAAGAAGAAGAAGAAGAAGAAGAAGAAGAAGAAGAAGAAGAAGAAGAAGAAGAAGAAGAAGAAGAAGAAGAAGAAGAAGAAGAAGAAGAAGAAGAAGAAGAGGAAGAGGAGGGGGAGGAGGAGGAGGGGGAGGGGGAGGAGGAGGAGGGGGAGGAGGAGAAGAAGAAAGAAGAAGAGGAGAAAGAGCAGAAGGAGGAGGAGGAGGAGAAGAAGAAGAAAGAGGAAGAGGAGGAAGAGCAGAAGGAGAAGGAAGAGGAGAAGGAGAAGGAGGAGGAGGAGAAGAAGGAGAAGAAGAAAGAAAGAGGAAGAGGAGGAGAAGGAGGAGGAGGAGGAAGAGCAGAAGGAGAAGGAGGAGGAGGAGAAGGAGAAGGAAAAGAAGGAGGAGGAGAAGAAGAAGAAAGAGGAAGAGGAGGAAAAGCAGAAGGAGAAGGAGGAGGAGGAGGAAGAGCAGAAGGAGAAGGAGGAGGAGGAGAAGGAGAAGGAAAAGAAGAAGGAGGAGAAGAAGAAGAAAGAGGAAGAGCAGAAGGAGAAGGAAGAGGAGGAGGAGAAGAGGGGGAGGAGGAGGAGAAGAAGAAAGAAGAAGAGGAGGAAGAGCAGAAGGAGGAGGAGGAGGAGAAGGAGAAGGAAAAGAAGAAGGAGGAGAAGAAGAAAGAAGAAGAGCAGAAGGAGAAGGAAGAGGAGGAGGAGAAGAGGGGGAGGAGGAGGAGAAGAAGAAAGAAGAAGAGGAGGAAGAGCAGAAGGAGGAGGAGGAGAAGGAAAAGAAGGAGGAGGAGAAGAAGAAGAAAGAGGAAGAGCAGAAGGAGAAGAAAGAGGAGGAGGAGAAGAGGGGGAGGAGGAGGAGAAGAAGAAAGAAGAAGAGGAGGAAGAGCAGAAGGAGGAGGAGAAGGAGAAGGAAAAGAAGGAGGAGGAGAAGAAGAAGAAAGAGGAAGAGCAGAAGGAGAAGGAGGAGGAGAAGGAGAAGGAGAAGAAGGAGGAGGAGGAGGAGAAGAAGAAGAAAGAGGAAGAGGAGGAAGAGCAGAAATAGAGGAAGAGGAAGAGCCAATTTGAGTAGTACTTTGAAATGGAAAATCCTATCTGTACCTACAAGTCTCCTTTGGCCCTCTCAAAAACTCTATGAGAAAAGTGCTACTTTTAACTCCATTTTACAGATGAAAGACTTACGAAGGGAAATGACTTGGTCAGATTTAAATCAGGAAAAATCCCATAATGTCTGTGTGGTCATCACTCAGTCAATGATTTCCCCTCTCAGATCCATTTCCTCATCTGTAAAATGGGTGTATGATAATATCTGCAGTAACTACTTCACAGGGTTGTGGTGAGTCCCTAGTAAGATAATACAAGCTAAGTCTGTTGCTCTTTAGAGTAGTCTAGGGAAATCATTTCCACTAACTCTGCCCCTCATCATTCCATGGGAAAGGATAAACTCATTCTACTACCCTAGCTGGCTATTAAGTTTAAAAGGTGATTACTTTAAAAAAAAACACACACACACATTCAAAGGTTCATACTTTCTCCCCTTCTTTCCAGGGTCCTAGTCTAGTGAGAAGTCCCTGATATCTCTAAGCAAAGACATTTAGCCCTTGGCTCTTAGAACTTAAGGGTCAATAAGTCTCATCTCCTACAAACTTTCCTTTCTTATTGAGGGCCCTCCAGCCTCCCAAAGTCACCCCAATTTGCAATAGATTTGGACTCAGAAAGATGTGTGACATAGTTGGATGACCCTTAGCCTTTGTTTGCCTCAGTCTCCTCATCTGTAAAATGGGAATAATAACAATACTGCCTTGACAGGCCCATCATGAGGATCAATGGGGTAACATCTGTAAAGCACTTTGCAAAGTTTAGAGAGAAAGATAAATGTTTGCTACTATTATTAATGTTAATAATAGTTTCTTACGTGTCAGGCACTGGTTAAGTGCTGTCCCACAACAAAACAGTGGTTTCCCTTCAATAACTTAGTTTACAAAATATACCAAAAAGTGAAAACAGTTCCTGCTTTCAAGGACCCTACATTGAACTTCAGAACTAAACCTTAAATGATTCATTGTTGTCATCATTCTGAGAACCTTAAAACAGAAAATGTAACGGGGGACCATTAATACCACAATTATTGGCTTCATAGAATCATTTTCATCTATGTCTCGATTATTCTTATTAACTAGACCTCTGGATTGCAGGCCACCGAGAGCCAGAAAGCCATATTTGTTCTAACTTTAACATGTATGACTGACTTTCACAAACTCCCATGCCCCACAGCCAAACAGGTGTGGTGTTCCATAATAGGTCATGAAATAGGGCATAAGTCATTGTGCAAGCTTGGACTAGTGGAGAGAGCCCAAGAGGAAAAGACCTGATTTCAAGACCCTGCTTTGGTCCCTTTGAGTTGTGTGAACTTCAGCAAACCAGTTTCTCTTCACTGGTACAGTGGGGAAAGGAACCCCAACTTTCCCTCCCTTAAAAGGGTATGTTGGAGTGAAAAACAGGAAACAGTGTCGTTGACAAGCTGAAAGGTGCTGTCCAAATGTGAACATTTTAGGATGGTAGAAAATTGGAAGGTAAGAGAGGGGGCTTAGAAGCCATTGAGTCCAACACTCTTATCTAACAAATAGGGAAACTGAGGTCTAGACAGATAAATCAATATGTACAAGACCAAACAAGTAAGAAGCGACAGAGCCAAGACATGAATCTGGGTCCTCTGACTTCAGTTAGGAGTCCCAGCAGTTTCTGCATCCCTTTCTTTCTCATTTGATAGGTGAGGAAACTGAGGCTAGCCTAAAATAATAAGGCAATAAAGCATAGAACAGGGATTCCTTGGAGCATAGGAACAGGGATGTGAACAGAGATTCATAGGAGCATAGGAACAGGGATTTGAGCAGAAACTAATAGACTTTCTATGTCCAAAAGTTAGAAAGGTTTACTGTCTAGCCCAACCCATACCTATGTACCAAGCACATGATATTCTTGACAAGTGTCTGCTTGAAAGCTTCCATTGTGAGGGGAGCCCATTCTTTCCCAAGAAAACCCATTCTCTAGTGGCCAGAAACTGGAAACTGAATGGATGTCCATCAATTGGAGAATGGCTTAATAAATTGTGGTATATGAATGTTTGGAATATTATTGTTCTGTAAGAAATGATCAGCCAGATGATTTCAGAAAGACCTGGAGAGACTGACAGGAACTGATGCTGAGTGAAATGAGCAGGACCAGGAGATCACTATATACTTCAACAACAATACTGTGTGATGATCAATTCTGATGGACGTGGCCCTCTTCAACAATGAGATGAACCAAATCAGTTCCAATAGAGCAGGAATGAACTGAACCAGCGACACCCAGCGAAAGAACTCTGGGAGATGACTATGAACCACTACATAGAATTCCCAATCCCTCTATTTTTGTCTGCCTGCATTGTGGATTTCCTTCACAGGCTAATTGCACACTGTTTCAAAGTCCAATTTTTTTTGTACAGCAAAATAACTATATGGACATGTATACATATATTGTATTTAACTTATACTTTAACATATGTAACATGTATTAGTCTACCTGCCATCTGGGGGAAGGAGGGGAAAAGTTGGAACAAAAAGTTTTGCAATTGTCAATGCTGGAAAATTACCTATGCATAAAATTTTTGTAAAAATTAAGTAATTAATAAAATTTTTTAAAAGCTCATTCTCCCTTTGGACATCTATAGATTGGGAAGATTTTAGGGTTGGCTTGATCCCTCCCTCCCAAATATCAAGCCTAAATCTGCTTCTTTGTAACTTGAACCAACCAATCAATCAATGGTGCTCCCGGCTCTGCCCTCAGGAACCAAAGAGAACAGGACGATCCCTCTCCCTTAGGACCTCCAAAGCCAACATCCTCATCACTGAGCCACCAGATTTATTTTCAAAAAACGGGGATGCACCGATGCATTTTGTGCTGTGGAAGATCTCTGAACTTTTGTTGGACTAGAACTGAGCTAAGCAAAATTTGACTTCTCTCACCCCTTTATGAGAAACACGCTTTCAAGGAAACTTTGCTTTTTGTTGGTTTGGGCTTTTTTTTTTTCCCATTGGAAACAGACACTTCCCAATCTGATTTGCAGGGATGAAGGCAGTAGGTCTCCCCATTTCCCATTGTCTGCATTTTTCTTGTCAGCAAGTGGAAGGAAGGGGGATCTCTGAGCACTGTCCCCTGCAGCACTGAGAATTGCTTCAGAGATCACAGACTGAGATCTCCAGGGGACTGGAATGGGGGTGGGAAGAGAGCCACCGGGATTTGGTGGGGAGGAAAAGAAAGACATGTGGGGGGCTGCAGCCTGAGAGGAGATGGCTGGGGCTTTAGAAAGAGTGACTGTTGTGTGGGAAGCCCCCATTGGTGGAGGTGCTGACTCCACATTTCCAAGGGCCAGGGGCTAAACATTGCTTATGCTCAAAACTTTTTTCAGGCTGGGAACCCAAGAGAGAAAAAAAGAGAGGACAGATCCTAACTGCTGAGCTTCCTGTTTATAAGCAATTATTATCCCTTTTTTAATTACATACCAGGAAAAGTGAATGGGCAGTTTTTGTCCTTATTTACATACTGATGATGGCTTCCCCAGCTCCTCTCAAAATCCAGTTCCACTCCTAGCTTCTTCAGGAGGCCTTTTCTGTCACCCCCAACTCCTTGTGTCTTGGCCAAGGAAATTCCCTCCTATTAAAATAGGATTATTAAACAAAATAAATAAATAATAAATTTATATATAAATATATGTTTACAAATAATATAATAAATATTTATTCATATGAATATGAATATATATTCACAAACAATATTATATAATATATAATATATGTAAATAAATTAAATTTAATTTAAATTTAAATAAAATAAATAAATTAAAATTAAAATAAAAAAATTAAAATACACTATATGTATATATATGAATATATATTCATAAATAATATAATATAATATATGTAAATAAATTAAATTTAATTTAATTTAAATTAAAATAAAATAAATTAATTAAAATTAAAATACACTATATGTATATATATGAATATATATTCATAAATAATATATAATATATGTAAATAAATTAAATTTAATTTAATTTAAATTAAAATAAAATTAATTAATTAAAATTAAAATAAAAAATTAAAATACACTATATGTATTTTGTTTGTAGGCATTTGTCTCCCCCTTTAGATTGTCAGCTCCTTGAAAGCAAGGATTGTATTTTCCCCTTTGTACCCACATGTCTGTACATAGGAGGTGATTAATAAATGTTTCTTGTTATCATGAAGGAAAAATAAGCCAAGAAATGGGAATCATCCTGACTTGACTTGTAAGGTCCAGGGCTCAATGGTGGGGTCATAAAGAGGGAAAGAAGTATATTCTCTATCCTTACTGGCCATATAATAAAAGGGACTGGACATAAACAAAGGTTTGCTGAATGGGATAATATGTTTTAGAGCTGAGAGGGACATCAGAGGTCTCATCAATGCCCTAATTTTGAATTATAAATTTTTATGAATTGTGAATAAACTGAAGTAGAAGTTAAATAATGTCATCTGAATTACAGAGCTAGCAGGTGGGTGATTTGGGATTTGAACCCAGTTGTTTATGTCAGATACACCATCTGCCTTCTCCTCTAGTGGAATTGCCTGCTATCTTCCTTTCCTCCTCCAATCTGCTCTGGATAATTCCTATTATTCTGCTGCGCTTCATACTATGCAGACAATGGGATCCATAGGGATTTTAACCTCAAAGATGAGGGAAATATGCTTACATGGTTTATTTATTTCCCTTACGTCTTTTAAGTGTGATGAGACCTAGTACAGAGAAGGGAAACCTGAATGATAACTCTCACTGTTAATGATGTTTTGGTTCTGATGTAGTTTCTTAAATCATGCTCAGACTTAGTTGTTACTGCTGGTACTGACAGCCCAAAAGAAGAGATAAATAATAGGTAGTAAGATCTTGGTGCAAACCATGGTTCCACATTGAATGACTAGATCCTCTGAACACCAAATTATCCCTGACTGGATAACCCAAGAAAAGATAAGAAAGACTCAACTTTCCTGGAGAGATCCCACCTGAGAAACTAGAGAAAACAAGGTAGATACAAAGTCTTTAGAAGAAAAATGCCATACCCTTTAATCCAGCAGTGTTTCTACTGGGTCTGTATCCCAAAGAGATCATAAAAAAGGGAAAAGGATCTATGTGTGTAAAAAGGTTTGTGGCAGCCCTTTTTGTAGTGGCAAGGAACTGGAAACTGAATGGATGCTCCTCAGTTGGGGAATGGATGAATACATCGTGGTATATGAATGTTATGGAATATTCTTGTTTGGTAAGAAATGACCAGCAGGATGATTTCAGAAAGGCCTGGAGAGACTTAAATGAAATGATGCTGAATGAAGTGAGCAGAATTAAGAGAACATTGTACCCAACAAGATCATATAATGATCAATTCTGATGAATGTGGCTCTTTTTTTTATTATTAAAACTTTTTATTTACAAAACATATGAATGGGTAATTTTTCAACATTGACCCTTGCAAAGCCTTCTGTTCCAAATTATCCCCTTCTTCCCCCCTCCCCTCCCTTAGATGGCAGGTAGTCCAATACATGTTAAATATGAAAAAATATATGTTAAATCCAATATATGTGTACATATTTATACAGTTATCTTGCTGCATAAGAAAAATCAGATCAAGAAGAAAAAAATGGGAAAGAAAACAAAATGCAAGGCAACAACAACAGAAAGAGCGAGAATGCTAGGTTGTAGACCAGACTCATTTCCCATAGTTCTCTCTCTAGGTGTAGATGGCTCTCTCCATCCCTGAATGATTAGAACTGGGTTTGAATCATCTCATTGTTGGAGAGAGCCACGTCCATCAGAATTGAACTTGGTATATAGTCTTGTTGTTGCCGTGTTTAATGATTTCTTGGTTCTGCTCATTTCACACATCATCGGTTCATGTCACTATCTCCAGGCTTCTCTGTATTCATCCTGCTGGTCATTTCTTATACAACAATAATATTCCATAACATTCATATACCATAACTTATTCAGTCATTTTCCAACTGATGGGCATCCACTCAGTTTCCATTTCTGGCCACTACAAAGAGGGCTGCCATAAACATTCTTGCACATACAGGTCCCTTTCTCTTCTTTAAAATCTCTTTGGGATATAAGCCCAGTAGTAGCACTGCTGGGTCAAAGGGTATGCACAGTTTGATAACTTTTTGAGCACAGTTCCAAATTGCTCTCCAGAATGGTTGGATCCGTTCACAGTTCCACCAACAATGTATCAGTGTCCCAGTTTTCCCACATTCTCGTCAACATTTGTCATCTTTTTTCTGTGGATGTGGCTGTTTTCAACAATGAAGTGCCAGTTCCAATTTGGGCCAGTTCCAATAGACTTGTGTTGAAGAGAACAATCTGCACTCAAAAGAGAACTATGGGGACTAAGGGTGGATCATAACATAACATTTTCACCTTTCTTGTTGTTGTTTGCTTGCTTTTTGTTTTCTTTCTTTTTTTTTTTCTTTTTGATTTGATTTTTCTTGTGCAGCATGATAATTGTGGAAATATGTATAGAAGAATTGCCCATTTAACATATATTGAATTATTCACCATCTAGGGGAGAGAATGGGGGGAAAGGAGGGAAAAAATTGGAACACAAGGTTTTGAAAGGTGAATGTTGAAAATTATCTGTGCATATGTTTGGAAAATAAAAAGCTTTAATAAAAAAATGTAATATTAAAAAATAAATTACATTTTAAAAAGAAGAAGAAAAATGCCAGCATTCACAAGCACACCATAGAGATAGGTTTGCCTAGTTCCTCTTCCAAGGGGACTCTTCCAAGAAGAGCGATCCCACTGACGCTGAGGTAATTTTTAGGCCTATAGTCCAATAGAAGAGGAAGTTCATTTTAAGAAAAAGGATGAGGAAGAGGGTTTCAGAGTCTAAAAGAACTTAGCAGTCCAGTCTAGTACTTGAGCAGTACCTCTTCCCCACTCCATGCCCCAAATCTCCAGGAAGTGGCTCATGTAGCCTCCCCTGTGGACCTCCAGGGATGGGGACTCCACCACCTTCCAGGGAAGCCCATTCCCTCTGGTGCAGTTTTGAGTGTTAGGAAGTTCTCTTCCAGCCCAATGTCAAGTTGAGCCGTCTGTTTATTCCAACTTAATGCTAGTTCTGCCCTCTGGGGCCGAGTAAAACAATCCCTCTGGGATGTGGCAGCCATGTTGTCCAGCTCCATTGCTAGGTCTTTTCCTCTCCAGGTTTGTTTTTGTTGTCCCATCACTGCAGTCTGGTTCAACTCTTCATGACCCCATTGGACAGGCCTAGTTCCTTTGGCCAAGATGGACTCTCAGGAAATGAAATAAAGGTTCGCTTCTCTGGATGCGCTTGAGCTTCTTTCTCTAATGTGGCAGCCTGCACTGAGCACAGGCAGGTGTGGTCTGACCCCGGCAGAGGATGGTGCAGTGATCACCCACAGGGTCCCAGACAGATGCAGACCAACAGCAGTTTCACCATTGAGAGTCTCAGACCGTGTATAAAGCACCTACCTCCCAGAGTGGTTGTGAGGATGGAGGAAGAAAAGATACTGTATACAAGATATGTTTGCTTTACAAAACTTGGAGCTCTCTATAAATGCTGCCTTTCCTGCAGCTCTTTCTAGGACTAATAGTGGGAGAAATCTGGGAGAGCCTCTTGTAGGAGGTGGCCCCTTAGCTGAGCCTTAAAGGGAGTAAGGGCTCCCAGTAGACAGAGGTGAGGAGGAGATTACAGACAAAGTGACCAGGCAGGCAAGGTAGACTACAGTGAGATGATGAGAGTTTTCAAAGCTGAGCAGGAATTAATTGCTAGGGACTCAATGAAGCTCTTTCCTTCTTTCCTTCCTCCCTTCCTTCCCTTCCTTCCTTCCTTTCTGCCTTTCTTCCCTTTCTGCCTTTCCTTCCTTCCTTCCTTCCTTCCTTCCTTCCTTCCTTCCTTCCTTCCTTCCTTCCTTCCTTCCTTCCTCCCTTCCTTCCTTCCTTTTTCTTTCTTTCTTTTTCTTTTTTTTTCCTTCTTGCTGAGACAATTGGGGTTAAGTGACTTGCCCCAGGTCACCCAGGCAGGAAGTCAATGAAGCTTTTTCAAAGTCTTTTTTAAACCATTTCCAGATCAGTTTTCCTAACAGAGTGATTCGATCATATCAGAAACCTTCAGTAGTTTTAGAATAAAGTGCAGAGACCTTAACCTGATATTAAAAGGCCTTCCATGTGCAATCTGTCTCTAACCTTCTTTTCCTCATGGGTCATGGAAAGCCATTTCTTGGAGTTACTTGCCCTCTTGCTGGGATACAAGCTCTAGTCAAAATAATCTGATTCCTCATCTCCATAATTCAGTAGGAGAACTCCATGTGTTCAATTCCACATATTTCAAAAGCTGAGTTCACCTTGAAGTAGCTTATAGCCACTGGAAAGAATTCTTCTCAAAGGCCCTCAGAGCCTTCCCTGGAGACTGAAACTTCTGTCTCATCTCCCCCAAGGTCACTGCTGTTTCCCATGAGCCCATCTCCCAGCTCTGTTCAGTCAAAGAGGGACTGCCCAGCTCAGGAATGCTGGCTGCCTAAATGAAAACCCTTGATAACAAAGTTGCGACATCCAGTCCAGGCTTACTGAGACTCGGGCCTAGGGAGAGCATTGAACTTCCTTCTAAGGAGGGAGAAGAGGAGTCCCGGGGGGACACAAAAGCTGCCTTCCAATATTTCAAACCTGGTCCTATGGAAGGGGAATTAGACAGCTTTCTCTTGGCCCCAGCAGTGGGTGGAAGTCCCGGGGATGCAGATCTGAAAGCCCTGTAGAAATGTGAGTCATGTATCATCTCCCATGTCAGCTGGTCCAACCCAGACCTGCCAGTCTATGGGGCGACAAGCCCGTCAGAAGCACGGGCCAGGCACTGTGTAAGCAGCTGGAGATACATAGAAAGGTGAAAAACGACCCCTGTCTTCAAGGAGCTCCCAGTCTAACAAGGGAGATTCTAGGGGTAAGGGGCAGCAGGGAAGCTTTCAACAGGGAAGGAAGATGTGGGGGCTTTAAGGGAGCCTGGCAAGCTCCGGGGGAGATGAGAAAGAAGGGTTCTGGGAGATAGATGGAGAACTCCACTGGATCAAAGGGGGAGGAGTGAGGTAAGAGCAGGTTGGAAAGGCAGAAAGGGCCTTGAGTGCCAGAGGAGTTTACATTTAGTCCTGGAGAGGATGGAGTTCATTGACTATGGTCAGACCTGCACTTTAGGAAGAATACAGACCTTGCCACTACAAAAAGGGCTGCCACAAACCTTTTTACACACATAGATCCTTTTCTTCTGAAGTAGTTTCTTAAATCATGCTCAGACTTAGTTGTTACTGCTGGTACTGACAGCCCAAAAGAAGAGATAAATAATAGGTAGTAAGATCTTGGTGCAAACCATGGTTCCACATTGAATGACTAGATCCTCTGAACACCAAATTATCCCTGACTGGATAACCCAAGAAAAGATAAGAAAGACTCAACTTTCCAGGAGAGATCCCACCTGAGAAACTAGAGAAAACAAGGTATATACAAAGTCTTTAGAAGAAAAATGTCATACCCTTTAATCAGCAGTGTTTCTACTGGGTCTGTATCCCAAAGAGATCATAAAAGAGGAAGTGGAAACTGAATGGATGCCCCTCAGTTGGGGAATGGATGAATACATCGTGGTATATGAATGTTATGAAATATTATTGTTCTGTAAGAAATGACCAGCAGGATGATTTCAGAAAGGCCTGGAGAGACTGACATGAAATGATGCTGAATGAAGTGAGCCAAACCTGGCATGGGGAGACCCAATGGCAATAGTGCAGGCCTGAGGGGATGAGGCGAGCGTTAGAGGAGAGAAGGGCGCACATTGGAGAGATGTTGGGAAAATAAAAACCATGGGATGTGACATGGACAATACTGGGGGGCCAGAGAGATGGGAGAGCCTGAGAAGTCAAGGAAGATGCTTCCACTTCCCTCTCCTTCCCATCCCCTTTCCTCCATGGCCAGAAACTTTTTGTCCTTTTAAAATATTATTTATATTATATCTATTTATTTATATATTAATCTAATATATTATTAGTTATTTGTTTTTACTTTTTATAATTATTGTTGATATATTTAAATGTATATTTATAACATACAACAATTATAAAGAGTGAAAATATAAATAACTATTAATGTTATATATTATTAGTTATTTATATTTTTACTTTTATAATTATTAATCATATCATATTAATTTTATATGTATTTAAATACACAAATATATTTATGCTATATAATATTATTAATTATTTATGTTTTAAACTTTTAAAATATTTTTATAATATATCTTTTTATCTTTCACATGCTCCCTCCTCTCCACTCAGACAGCCACCAGCCTTGTTCAGTCGCATGACTTTTCCAGAGCTTCCTAAATTGGTCTCCTTGTCTCAAGTATGTTCCCTTTCTAATCTATCTTCCATGAAGCTTCCAAAATGATATTGCGGAAGCTCCGGCCTGACCACACCATCCAAGATGGAACCTCAATTGCATATACAGCAATTTCCTTTTTCCAAGCCATGCTCTCTCTCATTTCTTACCTAACTTTAATCACTTGGATGGCTGTTGTCTCAGGCAAAGCTGAAAAAGGCCCAGGTCTCCCCCTGCACGGGGCCATCTCTAGGGATCTGATGGCCATCTGGCCACTGGGCTCAGATGGTTCTGGAGGAGAAAATGAGGCAGGTGAGCCTCCCTCCCTCAAGTCCAACGGCATCACTTCCAATGGCGTCACTTCTCTGATGTCATGGCTGCCTTTAGAACGAAAGATAAACAATGGCAGCCAGCACCTCTGGGCGAGAGTGTCTTAGACAATACAAGGGAATTTCAGAGGGGGAGGTTTGGGAGGAAAGGGAAGTTTGGCTTGTATGGAAAGCCTTACTCTACCCACTGCTCACAAGGACTCTCCAGCCTTGTCTGAGGAGCTCCAGTGCAAAGCGACCCTCCACCTTCTGGGGCCAATTTTAGGTGGAGCCCGAACCTAACTCTTCATAGCCCTCCTTCACCCCCAAGTGTCCTAGATGCTTCCTCCTAGGGCCAAGCAGAACAATTCAAATCCCACTTTTAATTCCCTTCAACAGCCTTTCACATACCAAATGAGAGGTAATAGGTGCAAAGCATTGCTAGGATCAAAGGAGAGGATCATGGTAAAGCCCTTCACACAGTGCCTGACACATAGTAGGTATGTTAGATATCATCATTATGATCATCTCCTCCTCCTGTGTTACATCCCCCTAAACCCCAGGTTAAAAATCCCCTGTTCTTTCAAATAACCCTCCCCATCATGCTCTTGCTCTATGGACAACAGCCAGCAGCAGCTCTTGATGCTATTGTTCTTACCATTGAATTTCGATTCTCCTACAGTTTACCCTAATCCAAGATATCTAGGAGTGGAAGGGGCTGAGACTTTCCTCAGAGATTTTCAAGCAAAGGGAGAGGAAAGGAAATAAGCATTTATATAGTATCTACGGTGTGCCAGATGTGATTCTAGGTAGTTTCACAAACATTATGTCATTTAAATCTCACAAAAACCTTGAAAGGTAGATCTTGCTATTATTCCCATTCTACAGATGAGAAAACTGAGGTCCAATGAGATGAAGGGTCTTGCCTAGGGTCACATAGCTAGGGAGTATCTGAGGCCGATACTGAGACACTGTCCTGATGGCTGCTCTATCTGCACATGACACATTTGTATATGTGTATAAGCATAATTATTTGTACATGTTATTTCTCTGTTAGAAAATAAGCTCCCCGAGGATTTCATTTTTGTCCACATATACCTAATTCCTAGATGAGTACTTGGTATACAGTAAGTGCTCAATAAATATGTTTTTGTTGAAAAAGAAGATAGTAGGGAAGGAATTCAATTAAATTCCACAATTGAAACAGTATTTTCACCTTTTGTTGTTGTTGTTTGTTTGCTCATTTTATTTTCTTTCTCAGGCTTTTTCTCTACTTTTGATCTGATTTTTCTGGACAAATATGGAAATATGTTTAGAAGAGTTCCACATGTTTAACGTATATGGGATTGCTTCCTGTGGGGGACAGGGGGAAAGGAGGCTAGGAAGAGAGAAGAAGAAAAATCGGGAACACAAGGTTTTGCAAGGGTGAATTTTGAAAACCATCGTTGCATGTATTTAGAAAAATAAAATATATAAAAAATAAAGAAAAATCTTGGTAAAATTCTATGATTCTATAAAATTAGATGCCACAAACACTGAAGTACCTGTGATATATAAGCTACTTCTGGGAGCCAAGGAATACAAAGACCAGAAAATGAAATGGTCCCACAGTCTAGGAGCTTCCAAGATCAATCCCAACGGGGTTCATTGATCCTGGTGGCTTCAAATTGAGAACAAGAAGGTTCCTCGGATGTCCCTCAAATCATCTCATGGAGGTGGCTGCCTACTCCCCCTCTGCACAGGGCCAGCCACGGGCCTACACACCCGAGAGCAGAACAAAAGATGGGCTTCAGCCAAAATCTCCATGCTCCAGCTGTTGTTCTTCAGAAGCATCTACTGATAAGGAAGGCTGGTGTTTTGCCTAAAGTGTTAATTCTGGCATGGGGGAGCCTCCTACCCACCTATCATGCCCATCTTCTGCTCTCATCCTTGCCTCAGGGCCTGAGCCCAAACAAAAAAGCAGAAAAATAAAACCCATTGAGCCAAAGTCACCCATCCCTTCTGTCTGAATCAGCCGTTCCTGGGGCTTCCTTTAAAGGGTCATTACGACAGGAAGGTGATGGGGGGCTTTGGGGCTCCAGGAGATCCCAAAAGCCGAATAAAGCTCTGAGTGTGGTTCCCAGGGATGGACTCGCTCTATCATCCAAGAACTGCCTCAGCAAGCACAGCAAGATCCATCTCCAGATACCTGGTGGCCATTTTGGCGGCTGAACCTAGGGACTAGCTCCTAAGGGATGGGAAGATGCAGACAGGCTAAATTTTGGTGAGGAGACCCTCCTCTCCCTCAAGCCTGTGGCTCTTTATAGGACACCCAGCCTCGTGGGAGCCCTTTTGAGGGTCTGGAGAAGGACCCCAGCTTCTCCTCAAAGCCCTTTCTCTTCTCAGCTTGACCCAAGCCCTGCCCCTCCTGGTCCAGGTAACTCTATCCAACCCCCCAGGGCTCCCACCCACTTCTCAGAGCATCATTCCAAGTATTACAGTGATGTCAGGGCCTTCTGGCTCCCGGCCCACAGCCCACGCTTTCCTCCGTGGACAAAAATGCTTCAATTCTTCTAATCCCGGCCCCTTTCAAGTCCTCGGTTTCTCCCCAGCCCCCCCACCCCGGCTTCCGGTTTCTACTTGACAGCTGTCTGCTTTGCATGGACTGGAGAGGAAGGGGAAGATGGCCGGCCTCGGTCCACGTGGAATTCCAGCATCCCTGGGAGGGAGCCCAGCTCCAAACCCACAATTTTCAGGGAGTTAAGAGAGATCTAAAGATCATACATGGCACAATGCCTTTATTTTTACAAATGAGGAAGCTGAGAGGCTCATTGACATCCCACAGTCAAAAAGAGGCAGAAGGGAGCTTTCACGAGACAAACTCCTTTGCCGAATGTCACACAGCTAATAGCAGAGGTGGTACAGTGGTTAGAGCACTGGGCCTGTAGCCAGGAAGAACTGAGTTCAAATTCCGGCTGTTTGCCTCAGTTCTCTCATCTGTCAAACGAGGGAGAGAAGGGAATGAAAATAACTACTCCAATAACTGCCAAGAAACCCCCCAAACGGGGTCATGGAGAGTCGGCCGTGACTGAAAAATGACCGAAGGGCTTTGTAGCTCGCAGCTTAGCCTTCCATGGGCTCCCCCAAGCTGCCATCTTTGGGCAATTAGGGGGAAAGAGTTTTATGGGCCTTAAAATGTGACATAAAAGTGAGTGGTTGTTATTATTCTCATTCTTTACATGTTTTGATTTTTACAAATAAAAATGATGCATTCTCCTCGGCCCCTGCTGCTCCCGCCCTCCCTCAAAGGACCAGGTACTAAGGTGAAAGGGCTGTACCTCCCACAGCTGATGCCTCAGAAAATTTGGGGCTCCCCAGGTGGGGCAGGCAGGTGTGCCGGGGGAGGGGCCTCTCCCTCAAGTAGCTGGGTCACATACCATGGGGAGCCGGCTTCTCTGATGACATTGTTTGTTAGTTTTGATGGGACCTTTTTCCTTTCCCACACTGAGGGTGTCAGGGCTCCCCCCTTTAGGAAACAGGCCCTGAGAAAATGAGACTTTCCTGCTAATTCAAGTTTTCCATATTTTGGATTTTGGGTGGAGGAGAGAGGGGTAGGAGGGGCAGGTCCCGGGGAGGGATGGGAAAAGGCACCCCCTCTTCATGAAATACCCCCGTTATCTGATGAGGGAGGTCAGCATGGGAGCAATGGGAGAGGAGGAGGAGGAGAAGGAGGGAGGGTTTGTGGGATCCCTGTGACTAGGTAATCAACATGCAGATGAGATGCAAATGAGATGCAAAAGAGACAGCCCCTCTTATTTAAAAAAGAAAAATATGTGGTTTCAGCTATGAGCTGGAGGAGGGGGAGATTTCCTCTATGAGGAGGCTTCAGGTGTTGCTGGGTGCAGAGGTGCAGTAAAAGGTGCTGAGTTCAAATCCTGCCCCTCTGTTCATAGAACCTTCCCTGGACCTCAGTTTTCCCCACTATGAAATGAGAAGCCTCGGACTGGGTGGTCTCAGTTCTAAAGCTATGATGCTCCAATTTTAGGATCCGCCCAATCGATGGATGGAATGAGTTGGTCTTTGACATGAGGCGGATGAAGGATGCACCGGATAGTGCACCGGCTCTGGAGTCAGGAAGATTGGATTCAAAACCAGCCTCGACACTTACCAGTGGGACTCTGGGCAAGGCCCGTAAGGTCCATTTCCCTCACCTGTAAAATGGAGTAATAAGAGGGCTTCCCTGCAAGATGATTATGAGGATCAAATGAGCTGATAAGAGTGCTTTGCAAACCTTAAATAAATATATATACATTTACGTATATACATTTTTATATATAAAGATAAATAAATATTAGCTAGCCATATCATCTTTCAGGAACTTTCCTTTTTATTTTAAAGCCTTTATTTTTATTATTTATTTATATTTATTATATATATAAATATATTTATGATGTTTATATTATTATTATTTATGTTAAATTCTTTAAATGGACTTGGATTCAATGTCCCTCGGGACATAATAGAGCCTTTACAAAGACTCAGAACACAAATTAAAAATAAAATAAATAAGTTTTTTAAGAGTCATTAAGACAGAGTGGGGAGTCATGAAGAAGAATGAGAGATGGTCCCCGGATCACTTCATGTCTGGGTCTCGGTTTCCTCATTTGTAAAATGGAGGTGTTCCTGGAGGTCAGAGCTCTGAGGAGTGTGAGATTTGAGGGAGAAAAGGGATGTACAATACTCTGAAAACTTAGTACCTTATAGATGTGGGATTACTGTTAATGACAATCAATCCCATTCAAGAAATGTTTATTAAGTGTCTAGTATATGTAGGATTGGGGACAGGCCTTCACCTTCACTGAGAGGATGCGACCTGAAACCCAGACTGATAGAGGGCAAGGTTAAGGGACCTAGGGATATTGGGAAGGGGAAGAGATCCCCTTCAGCTGGAGGGGGGGCTGGGTGGGAAAGACATTGCCTCATCATGGCAGCCAGGCCTGGAGGAAGGTCCCAGAGCTGACCACACTCCGGGTAATGGGAAGTTCCTGAAGGGGAAACAAGACTAGGGGAAGAACACCTTGGAGTGGGCTTCCTCCCAGAAGGCAAGTCAGGGGAAGGTCCTGGAGCACTAGAGAGCCAGAGAAGGGTTTTTGTTATGGAAGGGGCCTGTGCATCAGGAAGTTTATTTTGACAGGTGTAAGGGTGAGGAGAGAGACTGGAGTGAGAGGTGAGGAAGGCATAAATCTGGGTGGTGGCTCTGGAGAGAAGATAAGGGACAGATGCAGAGATAACGTGGAAGCACGAGACTTGGCAATTGGACTGGAGGTATGGAAGGGAGAAGAATGAACAATAACAAGGAGGTTTTGAGCTTTCAGGAAGGTTGTCCTGTCTGTCTCCCTCCCCTTGGTTTTTGACCACCTTGTATTTATTTGATTGCATGGGATGTTCTCAAAGTCTTAGTGTGATTTTAACCGGAGCACTGTTTGTTTCCTCCCAAAAGGCTGGGGTTTCTGGATTATGCTGGAAGAGCCCGGGTTAGCCTCTCCCCAGCCATGTGATAACCTTTTGGCTTCAGGTATCTCCCCTGGAGAATGATGGGACTTGGCGGTCCCTAAGCTCCCTGCCAGACCTAATATTTGTGAGCCTGTCATCCAAAAGGCTCATTGGACGATGGAGAGGTTGCCATCTTTTATACCTGTAGAATGGGATGCTCTTTGGAGGGGCGACCCTGGCATTTGTCTGGGCCAGGCTTGATGGGAACTCATTTAGCCAGCTTGTTCTCTAAGTCGGACCTGATTAAGGAAGGGAAACCCCACCCCAAAGGACAGCTCTGATAAAGGACTAAGGGACAACCAGAGCCCCAGTCCCCAACGTGGTGACTCACCCGTGATCCTAGGAATGGCCTCCCCTTGGCCAGCCCCCCATCACACTTAGATTTGTAAAGAGACTGTTTCCCCTGAGAGAATGCAAGGTCCCCGAGGGATGGATGCCTCAATTTTACGCTGTATCTCCTGTGTCCATGACAAGATCTAACAAGGAGTAGGTGCTTAATAAATGCTTGTTGATTTATTGAGTGGCATTAGCTGTGTGTTCCTGTGCAGTTCACTTATTTTCTCAGATTAGGTTCCTCCTCCTCCATAACATAGGGGTAATTCATTTATATTTATTATATATATAAATATATTTCTGATATTTATATTATTATTATTTATATTAAATTCTTCCAATGGACTTGGATTCAATGTCCCTCGGGACAAAATAGAGCCTTTACAAAGACTCAAAACACAAATTAAAAATAAAATAAATACGTTTTTTAAGAGTCAGAAGACAGAGTGGGGAGTCATGAAGAAGAATGAGAGATGGTCCCCGGATCACTTAATGTCTGGTTTCCTCATTTATAAAATGGAGGTGTTCCTGGAGATCAGAGCTCTGAGGAGTGTGAGATGGGCTTCTGGATTAACATAGGGGTAATAACACTTAAGTTGGGATCTAGACTCAGTCTCCCAACCCCCACTTGGACTAGCAGGTGAGGTACTCTGAGGGCTACATCTCTCAGTCTAGGGGTAAGCCCAAGGTGTTTGGGGATTTTCTCTAGTCCCATCACTCACCATCTGATAGGATCACCAGTGATTACCTTCCCAATAGAATTTTAATCAGTTGTTATCTCTTAAATATCAATTAAGCAATTAACATCAATTAACTTTTGCAAATGGATATTTGTTAAGAAAACTTAGCCAGGAGAGAAACAAAGTCTCCCAAGCTGGGACACTCTCTCCTCTCCTCACCCACGAGGTTCCCCAGGAGAGTAGACTCTGGGAAGGAGGTTGCCGCCATCATTCCCTCCCAGCTCCCACCTTCCAGGCTATTTCTGAATGAGGCGTTAGCAATGAACTATTTGCCCCCTTGCAGACAGGATTCAGAGCTTTGTCTATTGGGTTGTTCCCTGCTGTCTCCTAGACCACGACGGGTGGACTGGACCCCGGTTGCTGAACTCTAGTGGCTCTCTCAAATCACAAGATCAACATCCAGTCCATTCTATTTCTGATGCTCATTCAGCTAAGATTAGAAAAGAATAAACACGCTCAAAGAGAAACTCAGCCGTGCCAGGCGTTCATGGCCACATGGCGACCGAGGGAGAGAAAATGCTCAAGGATCCTCCTTGAATGGGCCCTTCTTCTCCTCCTCACTCAAAAGTCATCCGGGAAGAGAGAGAGCTTTTCTCCTTTCAAGTCTTTTGTAGATATTCTCCATTCTGATTCAAGAGAACCCAGAAGGGCAGGGTTTAAACACTGAATTGCCTGGAAGGAGCACCCATTTCTGGAAGCAGACACAGCAAGTTCCACGTGGATGGAGACATGCTAGACAGAGCTTTATGGACTGGGCTTTGATTGACGGATCCCCTATTATTCTCACATGACCTGCCTCATGGGATTGAGGTGAAAAAAGCCTTTTTTCATCATAAAGCATTAGGTAAAGGTGAGATATTGGACATAAGCAATTCACAAAAATCCCGAATGAAGTCCAACAGGGCATCAAACTCCTGGGCTTCTACAGCTAACAGTTCCACAGCCCTTGCCTTGCTCCATCCTCCAACAGCCCAGTGCAATATGGATCTTTTTCCTCTTTCTTTGATCTCTTCAAGGAACAGGTTTATAAGGGGGTTCCAGGGTCAAAGCACATGCAGATTTTAATGAGTTTGGAGGTAAAATTCCAAATGGTTTTTCAGGGCGGCTCGACAAATTCTCAGCTCTACCAACAATGAATTATTGTACCTGTTTTCTCGTGGCCTCTCCAACATTTTTGTCTCATCTTTTTTTCCTAATTTGATGGGACTGAAGTAGAACCTCAGAGTTGCTTTAATATGCATTTCTCTAATTATTAGTGATTTGGAGCATTTTTTATTTTTTATTTTAAAAATAGAGCTATTGATAGCTTCAATTTCTTTCTTTAAAAATGACTCTCCATTAATCTACTAGGGAATGATGTTATACATTTGAATCAGTTCTTTGAATATCTTCAATAAGAGACCTTTACCACAGAAACTTGATGCAAATGCTGTTCCCTAAGTTATTGGTTTTCCTCCTAATTTTAACTGCACAGATTTTCTTTATGTAAAAACTTTTTAAATTTTATATTTTAAAAATCATCTTCATCCTTTGGAAATGAACTCATTGAACAAGGAAGAGCATTCTTTGTTCTCTATTTCTTTTTTTGTTTTGTTTTGTTAATTTTTTAATGTCTAAATTCTGTATCAATCTGGAGTTTCTTTTGGCAGATGATGTGAGATGCTGTTTCATAACTAATTTCTTCCAGACTACTATGCTTCCATGCTACTGTGCTCATTTGCATGTTATACACCTAATCTGTTCTACTAATCAGCTTATTTTTTTAAATAATTGCTTTTTATTTTTCAAAATGCATGCAAAAAATAGTTTTCAACATCCACACTTACAAAACCTTGTGTAAAAAGTATTTCTCCTTCCTTTCTCCCCCCCTCCCCCTAGACAGCACATAATCAGATATAGGTTACACATATGCAATTCTTCTAATCATATTTCCACATATATCATGCTGTGCACGAAAAATCAGATCAAAAGGGAAAAAATGAGAAAAAGGAGAAAAAAAAAAAAAAAAGCAAAGAAACAACCAACAACCAAAAAGGTGGAAATACTATATTTCAACTCACATTCGGTCTCCATAATTCTCTCTCTAGGTGTAGATGGCTCTTTCCATCATATGTCTATTGGAATTGTCTCGAATCATTTCATTGTTGAGAAGAGCCACACCCATCGGAGCTGATTATCACACAATCTTGTTGCTGCTGTGTACAACAATCTCCTGATCCTGCTCATTTCACTCAGCATCAGTTCCTGTAAGTCTCTCCAGGCCTCTCTGAAATCATCCTGCTGATTGTTTCTTACAGAACAATAATATTCATATCCCATAACTTATTCAACCATTCTCCAAATGATGGGCATCCACCTACTTTCCAGCTCCTTGCCACTACAAAAAGCAGGCTCTCTAATTTTTAGCCAGTACCAAATCATTTTCCTGATTATTACTTTGTAGTCAAAGCGTATTTTAATAATCCAGATTAAACTTGCCCTTCTTCACCTAATTATGTTGGTCATGTAGCCACAGACAAAGCGGGAGTTCAAATAATAAAACCTCTTGCATGATGCTATTTGACTCTTTGTCCTTTGGTCCAATTCACTGGATGCCTCTGGGCTTCTCTTTGGTTTATACAGACAAGGCCAAAGGGACAGTGGGAGAGGCAGGAGCCCAGCCGTGTGACCTCAGGGAGACCGGCCATATTCTTAGGCTCTGGTCACTTATATGATAGACTGCTCATTCACAGTCATGCATGCATATTCTCCAGGCCCTAGGACACCTCCCTTCTCTTGTGCACATCATCAGGAGCTCAGAAACTTGTGTTCAGTTTCTCTGTGCATTATAGAATGTATCTGGGATGCTCATCATAGCATCTCAAAACTGATTCCCCTCTTGGACATTCAGCGAGACCCAGAAAATAGTCCAGACCCTCCGTGCACCCAGGAGTCATACACTGAGTCCTCCCAGTCCTCCCCAGAACCTCTGAACACCAACCTCACACAGAACCAATTCTCCAGTGCACTCTGCCAGGAGTGAAATCTGCCAAAGCACTCTGTCTCTATCTTTGTCTCTCTGTCTCTGTCTTTTTGTATATCTCTCTGTCTTTTTGTGTCTCTGTGTATCTCTGTCTCTATCTTTGTCTCTCTGTCTCTGTCTTTTTGTATATCTCTCTGTCTTTTTGTGTCTCTGTGTATCTCTGTTTCTATCTTTGTCTCTCTGTGTCTGTCTCTTTGTCTATTTCTCTCTTTTTAGGTCTATGTGTTTCTGTCTTTCTTTTTCTGTGTGTGTGTTTCTCTCTCTGTGTGTCTCTCTCTGTGTCTCTCTCTGTAACTGTTTCTGTGTGTATCAGACTGTCTGCCTGTCTGTCTCTGTCTCTCTGCCTGTCTGTCTCTCCTCCTTCCCTCTTTCTGTCTATCTTTCCTTCCTCCCTTTCTCTCTGTATCTCTCTATTTCTGTGTGTGTATCAGACTGTCTGCCTGTCTGTTTCTGTCTCTCTGTCTGTCTGCCTCTCCTCCCTCCCTCTTTCTGTCTATCTTTCCTTCCTCCCTTTCTCTGTGTCTCTCTCTGTATCTGTTTCTGTGTATCAGACTGTCTGCCTGTCTGTCTCTATCTCTGTCTCTCTGTCTGTCTGTCTCTCCTCCCTCCCTCTTTCTATCTTTCCTTCCTCTCTTTCTCTCTGTATCTCTCTGTCTATTTCTGTGTGTGTATCAGACTGTCTGCCTGTCTGTTTCTGTCTCTCTGTCTGTCTGCCTCTCCTCCCTCCCTCTGTCTATCTTTCCTTCCTCCCTTTCTCTCTGTCTCTCTCTCTGTATCTGTTTCTGTGTGTATCAGACTGTCTGCCTGCCTGTCTCTGTCTCTGTCTCTCTGTCTGTCTGCTTGGCCGTCTCATGGCCACAGCATCCAGCTTCCCCCTCAGTGGCCACAGCCC
This sequence comes from Sminthopsis crassicaudata, assembly GCF_048593235.1. NCBI lineage: Eukaryota > Metazoa > Chordata > Mammalia > Dasyuromorphia > Dasyuridae > Sminthopsis > Sminthopsis crassicaudata. The sequence continues at coordinate 641,247,885 of NC_133618.1, read as the reverse complement.
TGGATGGGATGCAGCCCCCAAAGCTCTTTCCATTCCTAGTGCAGGGAAAACCCTGTTGGGGACAGTTATGGCTGACTTTTTGCCTTGGGGCTGCCAGGGAGTTGAGGTCCAGCCCCTTCCTGCTTAGAGCAGGCCTGTACTAAGAGAGGGAGGGGCCTTGCCTCAAGCCCCCCATTCTCATCCCAAGCTACCTCCCCCTTTCAGGTAAGGAGATCTCCCTGAGACAATGGCTGATACCTGGGCTGGGTGCTCCCAGTGGGGGCCCGTACCTCAGACTACAGAAGTGAGCAGAGCCCTGACAGAAAAAGCCTAAACATGGACTCCGGAGATCTGGGTTAGAATTCCAGGTGTGCTGCAAGCTCAGAGAGCTTACTCCAGTCACGTCTTGCTCAGGGCCTTCATTTGCTCATCTTTACAGTGAAGGGTTGGGAATAGATGAGATGGAAGGCCCTTTCCAACTCCAACTCTGAAAGTCCTACGGTAAAATCCCAGACTATGGCCCAGGGATTATCATGTCGATTCAATTCAACAAACCTTTATTAGGCACCTACTGTATACAAGGCACTAGGCTAGGGGTGGGCTGGGACATATATCTATTCATGCCAAGTCATAGAAAGCTTCAAAGCTCACTCTTTAAATGTGAAAACCCAGAGACATCCAATAGTGAATCATATTTTTAAACATCAGCTAGGATTTTAAACATCACCTGTTTTTATATAAATTTAGAAATTTCACTCCAAAGTCACTCTTCTTTCCCAAAGCAGTTAAAAAAAAAAAACATAATGCAATTAAAATCTTAAACCAGCCTCACCCCAACTTGTGTCTCAGCCTCCCAAAGAACCGGAGAGTATGGGACAGCAGGGACTAACTACATACAGGGAATCCCAAAAACCTCAGTGCAGTTCAAAGTTACTGATCGCTTAAAAAGTTTTAATGTAATTTTAATTGATCAAAAACCCAAGACTTCCTAAAGTCCTTGAGAGTGTTGTTCTGCCCCGGTATCTGGCACACTGTAGGTGCTTAATAAATGCTTATTTAGTTGATTGATTGGGATTCAGAGCTTCAGTCCTTCCTCTATCACTGGCTTGCTGTGTGACTTCAGAGCAGACTATAAACTCATATAGAAACGGGCCATTAAAGCCACACATAAGGATCCCTACAACTTCCCCATTGGCAATTTTTAAATGTCATATTATCCACGTTTTATAGTAATTTTTTACTTGTTTAATTAAATATTTTCTAATTATATTTAATCTTTTCTGGGCCACATACTTGGAGTATTGTGGACCAACATATCTCTGATATTGTAGCCTTCGGAGCTGCAAAGGGCTTTGGAAATCATCTCTCAGTGTCTTTTTCTTGTTCTGTCTCTCTCTGTCTCTGTGTATGTCTCTTTCTCTCTGTCTCTGTCTTTTTCTTGTTCTGACTCTGTTTCTGTCTGTCTGTCTTTGTCTCTCTCTTTGTCTCTCTGTCTCTGTCTCTTTCTTGTTCTGACTCTCTCTCTTTGTCTCTGTCTTTTTCTTGTTCTGTCTCTCTGTCCTTCTGTCTATGTCTCTCTTTTTGTCTCTGTCTCTCTGTCTGTCTGTCTCTCTCTCACACACATACACACCCTAATTAATATCACAATCTCCACTCACGATAATGGTATACAGAGGAGAGACTCCAAAGCCTGGGTTCTGGCTAGATCAGGTGACAGCGGCTGCCCTAAAGCCCTCTCTGTTCCGGCATCTAAAGAATCAGGAACCCCTGTTCCCATCAACCTTGTAGGCTGAAGGATACATTTCTAGGGGAAATAACAAGCTTTTGCTATTTGTCATTTCTTAGACGTGCAGATGTTACCTTCACATGACCTGAGTAATCCTGGATGTGGCAGGGTATGCCCAGGACATGATAACTCAGTTCTCCTTTGTGGTGAGACCTCAGCTTCTTCTCCCTGCCCCCCCCCAAGCTCCCCTCCCACCCCTTGCAGAAATGACCTCAGAACATGAGCTGAACTCTGTGATTACCTTCTAGGGGATCATGGGAGGAACTGGACTTCTGCCCAGAGCTGTTGAATAGCAAGAAAGCTTTCTACAGCTCAAAATGGTGAGAAAAGGACCATTGGAAGTACTGTTAGAAAAAGGATGAAAGAGATCTTTAAAGACAGTCCCATGAAGTGGATTTCTTTTACTCCCCAGTGTAGACAAAAGAGGATCCTGGAATTTGAGAGAGGATAGTTGAGAATAGAGAACTCAGTCAAAACTCTTCCTTCCCTTCCATCTTTCCCTCCTTCTCTCCTTCCTTCTTTCCCTCCTTCCCTTCCTTCTTTTCCTCCTTCCCTTCCTTCTTTCCCTCCTTCTCTCCTTCCATCTTTCCCTCCTTCTCTCCTTCCTTCTTTCCCTCCTTCCCTTCCTTTTTTCCCTCCTTCTCTCCTTCCTTCTTTCCCTCCTTCTCTTCCTTCTTTTCCTCCTTCTCTCCTTCCTTCTTTCCCTCCTTCTCTCCTTCCTTCTTTCCCTCCTTCTCTCCTTCCTTCTTTCCCTCCTTCTCTCCTTCCTTCTTTCCCTCCTTCTCTCCTTCCTTCTTTCCCTCCTTCTCTCCTTCCTTCTTTCCCTCCTTCTCTCCTTCCTTCTTTCCCTCCTTCCCTTCCTTCTTTCCCTTCTCCTTTCTTCCATTCTCTTCATAAACATTCATTAAGCCTCTACTGGGTACAGAGCGCTGGTGTGTGAGGAGATGGGAAGTCTAGATAAGATATGGTCCCTTCCCTCAGGAAGCTTACACTCTAGTAAAGATCTCTGCAAATGAGAGGCAAATAATTATAACATTCTGATTGGTCTGTTGATTTCATCAGCATATGGAATTCTCAGTGTGGAAATGCCCTCTATCAATACAGATCAATGACTGACCCTGTCTTCCATTGTCCCTCTCTCCTAATCCTCCAATTGTGCCCCTTGAAGTGCCGCTTCCATTGAACAAACTGTCCTTTATAATATATCTCTCCCCGGAAATGACATTAGAGATATCTGGTGTTTACTTATATCAATATACATTGTTATTCTCTAAAGATTAAGTAAGTCTGTCCCTCTTACCTGCACTTGGGTACTCTCCTTCCCTTTCTTGGCCCCACCTAGCCCAATGGCGGGGAGCAGATTGTAAAGAACCGGGAGCCAGTCTTGGAGTCAAACCTTTCGTATCATTTAAGAGGCATGGGGAGGCACTTAATGAAGCTTGTGGAATTGAATTAAATTCCACGTCTTTACAGCCACCTGAAACTTTCAATCCAAACCTAATTTCTGAGTTTAATTGTATTAAACTCACCTGGAAATTATTGTCTGCCGAGTGGCCTGGTGCACTGAGGTTACTGCCTGGCTCAGGATCCCCTGCCCAGCAGCCTTGAACTCAGGCCTTGCTGACCCTGAAGGGGTGCTCCAACACTAGCCACCCCCTTTTTGAATGTCTTTCCTGTCCGGTCGGGCCCTGTGTGGGGCCCTGGGACTACAAGGACAAAGAATAGAGCCATCGCTACTGAAAATGAGCTTCCAAATGTCGATTTATTAAATACATACATGTATATGGACAAAAGTTGAACACAAAGTGGCTTGGGAAGAAGAGCGTGAGCAGTTTTGTGGGGTACCAGGCTCCCCTACAGAAGATGGCATCTGGAGTCCAGGAGTCGGGATGAGGAGGGAGTTCATTCCAGGCACAAGATGTGGCTTACGTACAGAGACGTGAACGCCATGGGCGCCATGAGGGACAGAAAGCCCGGCTTGGTTGGATTGCATTGGGGGTGGGAGAGGAGGGAGGGGGATTAATGGCTAAGGAGGAGGCTAGACAGATAAGTTGGGGTTTTATTGGGCTTTAAAAATTCAGCAGAGAAGTTTACAATTTAGTCTAGGGTCCAGCTGACAGCACTGGAGTTAGTAGGGAGTCAAAACAACAGGCAAGGATACTGAATAAGAGGATGTTTCAATAATGTAGGTCTGAGGGGACAAGAGCCTAGTCTCAGAGTAGAGTGTGAATGAAGAGAAGGGGTCAGAGGTGAGGGATTCTAGGAGACAGACCCCGCAGGTGCAGAAGTTCCATGTGACCAGGCCAGGAGGTACCAGTCAGTGGTAGCCTAGAACAGCTCCTGGATGAAAGGACCTTGGGTCCAGCCCCCTCCTTTAACAGTTAATGAACTCAAGACACTAAATCATAGTAGCCCAGGGGAAAGTAGAAGTTCCAATGAAAGAGGAAGGGCAACCAATTTGACCTCAGAGAGTTACTTTCTTTTTTTAAAAAAACAGGCAATGGGGATGGAGGGAAAGAGCATTTGAGGGAGTATCTGTATCCAGGGAAGGTCTTTTTTTTACAAATGAGGACTGAGTTTGGGCAAGAGACTTTACTGGGCTTTTAGCTTCCTTGTAGAAAATCACAGGATTGGATGACATAGTTTTTTATACAATAGTGAGGACCCTTGTAGGATGCTTTGATCTCCATGCCCCCTACTCACTGTAACATTCTGGGTTGAGCAGTATCTATACAAGGAAGGACAGATGATGAAATTCTCAATAACATCAATACCCCACAGGACAAAAGTTCAAGATCATTCTTCAAGAATGAGAGGATAACTCTTCCTTCCCTTTCTTTCTTTTTTCCCTTCCTTCCTTCCTTCCTTCCTTCCTTCCTTCCTTCCTTCCTTCCTTCATTTCTTTCTTTCTTTCATCCTTCCTTCCTTCCCTTCCTCTCTCTCTCCCCTTTTCTCTTTCTTTCTCTTTCTTTCTTTCTTTCTTTCTTTCTTTCTTTCTTTCTTTCTTTCTTTCTTTCTTTCTTTCTTTCTTTCTTTCTTTCTTTCTTTCTTTCTTTCTTTCTTTCTTTCTTTCTTTCTTTCTTTCTTTCTTTCTTTCTTTCTTTCTTTCTTTCTTTCTTTCTTTCTTTCTTTCTTTCTTTCTTTCTTTCTTTCTTTCTTTCTTTCTTTCTTTTCTTTCTTTCCCGGTCTGCCAATGGGTCTGCCAATGGCCATCCACCCATGGGAACAGAAGTCAAGCCCTCTACCTTCCTTGCAAGGAGAGTCTTGCTTGGCTGGGGAGAGGCCAGCTGTGCCTTTTAATCTTTTGGTGACAACAAGTGGTTGTTTGGGTCCCCAGACCGCCATGGAGCCCATGAATAGTGCCATAGTCTTTGAAAAGATAGAGCTGGTCTTTTGATCTGTAGCTTCATGTGCTTCAGTCAGTCCAAAGCTGCCCTGCCACCACCTCCCCATGTCCCCTCCTCTGAGCGCTGACTGGGGCTTGGGCTCTCGGCCAATATGAAGACAATAACTACCCAAGTCAGAAGCAGAACACCCCGCCATTTGATGGTCAGGGACTCCGGAAACATAATGAATCTCTTCATTATCCAAATGTTGCTTTCAAACAAGCGATTAATTGCATCCTTAAAAGGATCCTTAGGAAACCTGAAAGGAGCACTTTCGTCCCATCCAGACCTGTGATTTCATCTGTATGGGAAACTCCTAGTATGGAAATGCTCTCCACTTTTGCAGATGGGAGAACTCTCCACAATTTATCATGTTAGAGACTTACCTGAGTCACTGAGAAGTGAAATATCTTGGCCATTCACACAGCTAGAAAATCTTAGGAGGTATTTGAACTTAAATGTTTCTGACTTCAAATCCAATAGGAGTTGGGAGTGGGGGGCTGGGAAAGGCCTCTTGCAGAAGGTAGGATTTCAGCAGGGTCTAAAGGGAGGCCATGGAGGGTCAGGGCTCAGGCAAGCAAACCTCCCACATCTGCCAAGGCTTTGTCATCCAGCTCCCAAATGGGCCATGAGCCTCCAATACACATGGCGTCTCACTGCTGAGAGAACCTGTTTTTATGGGCTGTGTCTTGATGCTCTATTTCACTTCTCCCTGCTTTCTAACTGCTTAAAGAGCTGGTACCCCAAATCCTCCACGCATCTGCCTCACAGCTCCCCAAATGCTTCCTCAGATTGCCCAAGGCTCCACACCTGAACACATTCCCACGACCACAAGTGCTCAAGTATCAGTCTTCCACATGGTCTCAACTCCCACAAATTTGTGTTACCCAATCATTCTTTCCTCTTTGGTCCAATCACTCAAACCAGGCCCTGAGTGTCCATCTTGGACTCCATGGGAACAGCAAGAGGTCTGTTTCTTAACACACCTACTCCACCGATTACCAGTGGCAGGAGAATAACCAGATACTCCTTTAGAGCCTGGGGCATGGCAGTGGAAAGTAATTTCCAGCGCTCCCAGAACGCCCAGCTCTTAACCCATTTAGTCTTAGATCTACAGCTGCTGGCTCCAGAGGGAACTGATAGGATTAGGAGAGTAAGTGGTTAATTGTGGGAACCCAGTGATCACACTGATTCCATCTTGTCATTCAATTCTGGAGCTAGCTCAGTTCCCTTTCTTTCTATTTGATTATGGGGCCAGTCCAATTTCTGTTTTGTGAGAAAACTTTATTCAGTTGTGGGAATTGGGAGAAAACCTTATTTGAACGTAGCCCAGTATGGCTGAGAAGCTGGACCAACTTCCCCTGATGCTTAGAGACCCTTAACCATTTATGCTGACCTCATATCCAGAGATTGATGGCAGGAGTTTTCTCACAGCTGTACATCTCAAACAGTGTACATGTCTTAGCTGAAAAATGGCCCCACACTGATCAATCAGTTATTGTTCGCTTTTATTGTTTACAGAAACTTGGAATTCAGGATGTTAACACCTGTTTGCTCTCCCCCCCCCCAAAAAATTGGAAAATTCCTATTCTTTCAACCAAATAGAAATCATATTACTTAAGGTTTCCTTTTAATTAATTTATCTTATTTGATTAGTTGTTTTTAATGTATAAAAGTCTGTTTCCCCTTGCATCTGGGGTCCAGCCCTAACTGATCCCAATTTTTTTCAGGAAGTTGATGTGTGTTGCTTAATAAAACAATATGTTCTGAAGAGCGAACCTTTGTTTTCTCAATCATTTCATCTTTCATTTGACACACTCCTCAAAGACAGTGGAACACGATGAATAGGACTTCTTCCTTCTTCTCCTCTTCCCCTTCTTCCTTCTTCTCCTCCTCCCCCTCCTTCTTCTTCTCCTCCTTCTCCTTCTCTTCCTCCTTCTCCTTTTTCTCCTCCTTTTCTTCTTCTTTCTCCTTCAATTACTTCTTCTCCTTCCCCCATATTATTTTTTATTTTAAAAAATTTCCTCACTTAATAGTATTTAATTTTTTTCCAATTACATATATAGTTTTGAATATTTACTTTTATAAGATTTTTATTTCCATTTTTTCTCCCTCCCTTCCATCCCCTCTCCCCAAGACACAAGCAATGTTAGTAATACAATCATATTAAATAGATTTCTACATTAGTCATGCTGTGGAAGAAGAATCAGAACAAAAGGGAAAAAACACAAGAAAGAAAAAAAAAGTGAAAATAGTGTATTTTGATCGACATTCAGACTCCATAGTTCTTTCTCTGGATGTAGATGGCATTTTCCATCGTGAGTCTTTTGGAATTGATCATTTTATTGCTGAGGAAAGTTAAGTCTCTCAAAGTCATCATCACATAATGTTGCAGTGTACTATGTTCTCTTGGTTCTGCTCATTTCCCTTAGCGTCAGTCCATGCAAGTCTTTCCAGGTTTTTCTGAAATCCACCTGCTCATGATTCCTTCTAGAATGATCGTATTCCATTCCATTCATCTACAATGGCTTGTTCAGCCATTCCCCAACGGATGGGTATCCCCTCGGTCTCCAATTCTTTGCCACCACAAAGAGAGCTGCTACAAACATTCTTGTACATGTTTAACCTGATTTTCAAAGTCTTTATCTGCAAAATGTGAATGATTCTATGTTTAGTGCCTATCTCAATCAGTCAGAAAGCATTTATTAAGCCCTGTTATTAATTTCATGTTATTAAGCAATTAAGCACTGGGGATACAAGGAAAAAAGTAAACTCAATCTCTGTCTTCAGGGAGTTTAAATTCTAGTGCTGTCATACATGCAAAGTTACTTTTCAAATGTTTAAAGCTTTATAAATGTCGATTATTATCCAAAGTCAACTGCCCAGGCCCAGTGTAAGCTTCTTGAGGGCTAGAGCTGTTCTGCCTGTCTCTGTATCCCCAGCACTTTTGAGCATAATAGGTTCTCAGTAAATGTTTGCGGATCTACAAACCTGAGGCTGCACTTCTAATGTGGAAATCCCCACCCTCAAAGTCTCCTAGTTTTCAGGAGTTTCTGGAAAGCATCCATTGGGAGCTAATGAGGGGTAAATTTAGCAGCAGCCAGGATTTCCTTAACTGGATTCCAGCTAGATTGGGCATCAAAGGGAGGTCCCTGAGGGATTAAGACACAGAATGGGTAAAGTGCAATGATCAAGGACAGTGGGAGAACTACGAGGGAGGGAAGTTCTGGCTGGAGCCCTGATTAATTGGAGGGAGTTCTGGGCAACCCGATGAGACCAAGGGCACATGGGAGACAGAAGAAAACTAGGAATACAGCTATTTCTTATTTCCCTGTTGGGAACAGACTAGTATCTTGTCTGGTACCTTTGTAGCTAAGCCCCTCCTTCCTCAGGGACTGCTATCTTTCTAAGATGCTTGGATCTTCTCCAAACCCAGCACACCATCACGATGAATTCCTGTAAACTGTCTCCCCTGCTAACAACCAAACAGCTGGAACCCCTGAAATCATTCTGGAAATCCCTGTTCTGCCAGTTATTCCCTACTTGACCTCCGACAGCTTCCCAAATTCTGGGACCCTAGGCTTAAAATGAAAGAGTTGAGCTAAATGACTTCTGAAATCTCTTACAAAGCTGATGAAGCTTCTTACCATCTCTCCTAAATCTGTGAATCTTACACATCCTGTGCAGGACACTAACTTACATCTATGAAGTCCTGTAGATGTGAATACTGAGCGGTAACTCCATTGATTCCATCACCATGTATTGGAGTTCAATGTTTCCAGTCCAAATTTTAATCACGCGGAGTTTCCTTATTTGGGAAGAATTGCTCCAATTTGGGCAATCCACTCAAATTAGTTTTCAAAGGATTGTCTTCTCTGTGACCCAGTTTTCAGACTCAGAATCTGACAGGTTTCCCGATCCATATGCTAGTGCCAAATGGGATTCAGGAAGCCTGGTTTGACAGGCTGAGTAGAGTAAGTGATTCATCCCCCCACCTCGAACTATCAATCGTTTTGGTAACTGGAACTGGCATGAGTACATACGCTTACTAACAGGGACTAACAATAGCCGCCATGTGGCTCTCCTCGTTTCGGGTGCTGGAAGAGTCAATTTGGAAGGGTGTGTGGGAGAGTAGATGAAGCAATGGTTTGGGAGTCAGAGGACCCAGGTTCAAATTCTGATCCCGTGTCCTTTTAGCCGGGGTCAGATTTCCTCGAGGGATCTCATGTTTCTCATTTGTAAAATGTTGGACAAGATGGTTTCTGAAGTCCCTGTTCTCTCTGGAGCGGGGATCCCGGGAACAGCCAGTAGGTTGTTTCAGTGAGTCCTGAGATTCCTGATTATGCAATCTCCATTTTATATAATTCAAAGAAAAAAGAGAAGGAAAGTAACACCTTACTGCCTGGAAGCTGATCATTTACATGAACAAACGCAGCGACCAAATGACTAACCCCGGCACCATCTGCTCATGCACAGTGCTGGCATTTGGGGTATTTTACCTAATGTGTCTGAAGTAGTTGTGAATAAACAAAAGACAGTTTTCTAGAGAGCTGTGCATGAAGTTAGTCTGGCTTCAATCTTTCTTAGTTTGAGGCAAAAAAAAAAAATTACAGTTTTGGATACTCGTCATTAAGCCAGATCTGCAATGGCACCTCCATTGACCCAGCAGAAAGCTGCTCCTGCCCTCCAGTAACACAACATCCAATTGAGGAGATAAAATAAAAATAACTCAGAAGCTAAGCAAAAGTTTCTGCTCAGTCCTTTTCAGTCAGGTCTGGTTCTTTGTGACCCCATTTGGGGTTTTCTTGGCAGAGACACTGGAGTGATTGGCTATTTCCTTCTCCAGCTCATCTAACAGATGAGGAAACTGAGGCACCATAAGTGACTTGCTCAGAGTCACACAGAGTGTCTGAGGCCAGATTTGAACTAAGGAAGATGAGTTTTTCTGACTTCAGGCTCCAGGGGCAGAGGAATCTTTGAGAGTCTTTCAAGTTTCTGAAGGTAGAGAGTGACAGAGTCAGACCATGTGTTTTAAGAATATAAATTTGTGAAACTATTTCCACTCATATGAAAGAGTGTTCCAAATCACTATTGATCAGAGAAATGCAAATTAAGACAACTCAGAGATACCACTACACACCTGTCAGATTGGCTAAGATGACAGGAACAAATAATGATGAATGTTGGAGGGGATGTGGGAAAACTGGGACACTGATACATTGTTGGTGGAGTTGTGAAAGAATCCGGCCATTCTGGAGAGCAATGTGGAATTATGCCCAAAAAGTTATCAAAATGTGCATACTCTTTGATCCAGCATTGCTACTACTGGGCTTATATCCCAAGGAAATACTAAAGAAGGGAAAGGGACCTGTATGTGCCAAAATGTTTGTGGCAGCTCTTTTCATAGTGGCTAGAAACTGGAAGATGAATGGATGTCCATCAATTGGAGAATGGTTGGGTAAATTGTGGTATATGAAGGTTATGAAATATTATTGCTCGGTAAGAAATGACCAGCAGGAGGAATATAGAGAGGCCTGGAGAGACTTAAACCAACTGATGCTGAGTGAAATGAGCAGAACCAGAAGATCACTGTACACTTCAACAACGATACTGTATGAGGATGTATTCTGATTGAAGTGGATATCTTCAAAAAAGAGAAGATCTAATTCAGTTCCAGTTGATCAATGATGGACAGAAACAGCTACATCCAGAGAAGGAACACTGGAAAAGGAATGCAAAATGTTTGCACTATTGCCTTTCTACCCAGGTTACTTATACTTTCGGAATCCAATTCTTAGCATGCAACAAGAAAATTGGTTTTATACACATATATTGTACCTATGTTATACTGTAATACATTTAATATATATGGGATTGCCTATCATCTAGGGGAGGGAGTAGAAGGAGGGAGGGGAAAATTTGGAAAAATGAATACAAGGGATAATATTCTAAAAATTTTTTTCATGCATATGTACTGTCAAAAAATTATAATTATAAAATTAATAAAAAAAGAAATTTGGTTTTACACACATATATTGTATCTAGGTTATACTGTAACATATTTAATATATATGGGATTGCCTGTCATCTAGGGGAGGGAGTAGAGGAAGGGAGGGGAACATTTGGAAAAGTGAATACAAGGGATAATGTTATAAAAAAAATTACCCGTGCATATGTACTGTCAAAAATTATAATTATAAAATTAATAAATTATAAAAAAATATCAATTTGTCTGAGAAAGGGAAAAGAGAGCCAGGACAATAGATTGAAGAGATCTTAGAAACAAGTCAAAGGTTTGTTTTTTTTTAAAGATCTAGGAAATCTTAGCACATTTATGGGAAGAGGGTCAGGGGATAAGGAGAATGTAAAGGTTGGGGAGAGAGAAGGAATTAGAGACAACAAATCACCAAATCACCAAACATTTATTAAGAACTTGGAGGCAGAACCAAGATGACAGAATAAATGTAGGGACTTGCCCAAGCTCTTCCTTAAATCCCTCCAAATATCTTTTAAAATGATGACTCTAAACAAATTCTATAGGGACAGAACCACAAAAAGATGAAGTGAAATAATTTTCTAGCCCACGACAATTTTGAAGGTTGACAGGAAAAGTCCACTGCACCACAGTGAGAGAGGAGCAAAGTCCAGTGTAGACCATGCCCAGCAAACCAGGAGCAGGACTGGGACAACTGAATCAATGGCAGCACCAGCAATTTCCAGACCTCTCAGCCCACAAATGGTAAGAGAGACAACTGGTCAGAAGGAGATTATGGGGTTCCTTTGCTGACACCAGGGTTCTGGGTTATAGTGCTAGGTTGTAGTCCCAGAGAAAGGAAAAGCACCAGCACAACAAAGCTTCCAGTTGCAGGGAAGCAAGAACTTGAGTCACAATTCCAGTGTTGAAAATAGTGTTTATGATCACTCACAGGCTACTTAGAGGTCCCCAGAATTACCTCTGAAAATAGCTGTACAAAACTCCTGAAGCTTGGGACAGTGCCCCTTCCACTTGAGAAGCAGAGTTCCACTGTAGCATAGAGTTAAAACTCAAGAAATAGGCTAGAAAATGAGCAAACAACAGAAAAAAAGCCTGACCATAGAAAGTTACTAGGTTGATAAAGACAATCAAAACAGATACTTAGAAGAAAGCAAAATCAAAATTTCTGCATCCAAAGCCTCAGAGAAAAATGTGAATTAGTCTCAGGCTACAAGAGAACTCAAAAAGGATTTTTAGAACCAAGTAAAAGAGGAAAAATTGGGAAGAGAAATGACAGAGATGCAAGAAAATCACGAAAAAAGAGTTAACAGCTTGGTAAAGGAGGCACAAAAAATACTGACGAAAATAATACTCTAAAAAACAAAATTGGCTAAATGGTAAAAGAGGCTCAAAAACCCAATGAAGAGAAGAAAATCTTCAAAAGCAGAATTGGCAATATGGAAAAGGAGGTACAAAAGTTCATTGAAGAAAATAATTCCTTAAAAGTTAGAATTGGGCAAATGGAAGCTAATTACTTTATGAAACATCAAGAAACAAACAAAATTAAAAGAATTAAAAAATAGAAAAGAATGTGAATTATCTCACTGCAAAAACAACTGACCTGAAAAATAGATGATTTTAGAATTATTAGAATACCTGAAAGTCATGATCAAAAACAAAAAAGCACTTTTTCAATATTTTCCAAAAAAGTGTCATAGTAAACTGTCTTGATATTCTAGAACCAGAGGGTAAAATAAAAACTGAAAAAAAGTCACCAATCACCTCCAAAAATAGATCCCAAAATGAAAACTCACAGGGATATTCTACCCAAATTCTAGATCTCCTGGGTCAAGGAGAATACGAGGAGCAGCCAAAAAGAAAAAAAAATCAAGTATCATGGAGCCAGAGTCAAGACAGCACAAGATTTAATTCTCTACATATTCTGAAGGACAGAAAAGTTAGAATTACAACTAAGAATCACTTCCTGAGCAAAACTGAACATAATCATTGAGGAGGGAAAATGGAAATTCAATGAAGTAGAGGACTTTCAAGCCTTCCTGATGAAAAGGCCAGAGCTCAATAAAATTTTTTACTATCAAACAAAAGATGTAAAAGAAGTGTAAAGATGTCAGCGGGAAAGAGAAATCATAAGCAATTAGATAAAGTTAAACTATTTATATTCGTGCATGGGAAAATTATATTTATCACTCCTAAAATTTTTCTCATTATTAGTGCACTTAGAAGGAATAGACATAGACAGAAAGAAGAGGTGTGAGTTGAATAGGATGGTATGAGTATCTAAAAAAAATTAAATCAAAGGATGAGAAAGAAGAATTCACCGGGAGAAGAGGAAAAGGAGAATTAGATAGGATAAATTATCTGATAGAAAACAGATCTGAAATAGATTTTACAGTGTGTGTTGGGGGGAAGGAAGTAAGGAGATGGCACATGAACCTTACTCTCATTGGAAATGGCTCAAAGAGAGAATATATAGAGAATATATATATAGAATAATATAGCCACTCAATTGGGTATAGAAATATCTTACCATACAGGAAAGTAGGAAAGGAAGAAGATAAGATGGGGGGGGTTGATAGAAGAAAGGCTAGTTGGGAGAAGTAAAAGAAGTAAAACGTTTTTGAGAAAGTAGGATAAATAGAGGGAAATAGGATGGATGGAAAATACAATCATTTCTGCGAGAAAATTTTACAATGAGTTCCTCTGATAAAGACTTCATTTCTCAAACATAGAAAATCGAGTCAAATTTATAGAAATGAGTCCTCAAATGATGAATTGATAAAAAAGGATACACTCACACACACACACACACACACACACACACACACACACACACACACATACACACACACACACATATAAATAAAACCAGGTAGTTTTCAGATAATATAATCAAAGCTGTCTATAATCATATGAAAAAATGCATTGTTGATGAAAGAAATGCAAATTAAAACAATTCTGAGCTACCACTTCACACCCGTCAGATTGACTAATATTACAGAAAAGGGAAATGTCAAATATTGGAAGGGGTATGGGAAAATTAAAACACTATTGGTGACGTTGTATACTGATTCGACCATTTTGGAGAGCAATTTGCAATTATGCCCAAAGGGCTATAAAACCATACTCTTTTATAAAGCAATACCACTGCTAGGTCTATATCCCAAAAATATAAAACAAAAAGGAAAAGGAGCAATGTAGATAAAACTATCTATAAAATATTCGTTTAGTGATAGCAAAGAATTGGACATTGAGGGGATGTCCATCAATTGGCTGAACAAGTTGCTGTATATAATTGTGATGGAATACTGTTGTGCTTTAAGAAATGATGAGCAGGATGCTTTCAGAAAAATCAGGAAAAACTTACAAAATTGATGCAAAGTCAAACGAGCAGTACCAGAAGAACATTGTACACAGTTACAGCAATATTTTCTGATGATTTACTATGAGTAATTTAATTCTTCTCAGCAATATAATGATCCAAGCTAATTCTGTAGGACTTATGATGAAAGGTGCTATCCATCTCCAGAGGAAGAACTAGTAAAGCCTGAACACAGTTCAAAGATACTTTTTCTTTCCTTTCCTTATTTTTCTTGGGATTTTTTTCATCTTGTGTTTTCTTTCACAGAATGATTTACATGTAAATATGTTTTGAATGATTATACTTTTATAACCTATGTCAAATTGTTTGGCTTCCCAATGGGGGTGGAGAGAGAGAAGGAAGGGAAAGAATTTGGAACTCAAAATTTATGGGGGGAAATGTCAAAATTGTTTTTACATGTAATTGGGAAAAATGACATATTAAACAAGATGGAAAAAAAGAACCTATGACTTGGCAAGCCTTGTACCTCATAAGGGAAGGGGATACAAAAGAAGACAATGGGTATAGGCACTTAATAAATGCGTAGAGAGTTGCCATGGATTCTAATTAACCAATGGACAGAAAAATTCTAATGGTGAGGCAAGTATGTTGGAGCCAGAACTTGAAAGGCCTTGAATGATTGGCTAGAGTATTTATTTATTCAATGAGCATAAACCTAATAAATTAATGCATGGTGAGAGGCAACATAGATATAAAATCCAGAAACAAAATAAGCTTATATTCTACTAGAAGAAATAATCTGTACAGAAAAACACAGGGAACAGGGGAAGTTTTTAGGAGTTAAAGCAATCACAAATCAATCTCATCTAGGGGATGGAGATTATGGGGAACCTGGAAAGAAGCCTGCTATAGGCTGCCGTTTTCCTGGACAGGAGTGAACCACTAAAGGTTGTTTTGGGATATTTGAACATGGTTGCTGCAAAAAATGCAAATGGCATCAATAATCTGTCCGGGGTTTTGAGATTTGGGTGTTGCAGATCTTAAAATGAGGCAGAAACATGGAGTTTTTATAAAAATGAAAAAATGGTTATTAATTAAGGAACGGCTTGGCATCTGGAGTAGCAGTGTCAGGAGGGAGCTGGCCATGGTAGGTGTGTCACAGAATTTGTATCCTGGTGCACACTTGAAGGAAGGAGATCTTAGGATGTGAAACCAGCCTTCAAAATTTAATAATAATGTGCCCTTGATCTGGGGATTTCATGGCTCAAAGACTCAGTTCCTTCATCTGCAAAATATGGTAAACATTTTTCGAAGGGCACCTTATTGCTCTTGAGAATGCACTCCTGCCCTGGAATTCACACATTGGAAGGACCCTTTACTCCTTGGACCTCCTCCTCTGATTGGATGGCTCTTCCCCAAACCTCCATTTAAAGAGACCACCCAAGTCAACCCAATTCCCCAACAGTTTCCTCCCCCAATATAGTCCCTCCACACATCAAGAGCTTCCTTTTATGTGATATCTCCCCGTTTAGAATGTAAGCTCGCAGAGGGCAGGACGTCTTTCATTCTCCTTGTATTTACCAGCTCTTAGCACGGAGCTTGGCACATGATAAACCCTCCATCATAAAGGCTGGTTGATTGGGATACTGGGGTAATGAGGATGGAATGAGGCTCACCTCTTAAACAGCCACCTGAATATGGTACGGATTGTCTCTCTTATTTTGTTCATAAACACTGGAGAACGCCGAAGACAGAGGCTGACATATACCCTCGGAGGCATTCTGCTCTGTCTCTCCCATCACCTCCATCACCTTGGGTAAGTCATTTAACTTTCCCATCGGTAACATGGCTCCGATGGCCTGTGGATCTCTGAGGACCTTTCCAGCTCTCTATCTATGACCCTTCCTCATTATGTTCTTCTCCACTGATGGATCTCGCAGAAGTTTTGTGTTATCTGGTGGTCCGGATTCAATCTGGGACCAGTCACAGAGTCCTAGATTTGGCGCTAGAAGGAGCCCTGAAGCTCATCTTGTTCAATCCCCTAATTTTTTTTAGTATTTTAATAGTTTTTATTTACCAGATATATGCATGGGTAATTTTACAACATTGACAATTGCCAAACCTTTTGTTCTAATTTTCCCCTCCTTCCTCCCCCCCAGATGGCAGTCAACCCCCTAATTTTACAGGTGAAAAAATAGAGGTTTTGCAAGAGCCTTAGACTAGATAGCAATAACAGCTGGCATTGCATAGTTTGTAAATCACTCTATATAAATTACATTGTTTAATCCTCAGAACAACTCTGTGAGCCAGATATTATTAGTATGCCCATTTTACAGATGGAGAATTGAGACTGAGAAAAACCAGGCACAGTGGAAAGAATGTTGGCTCTGGAGTGCAAGGATCTGAGTTCAAATGTTGCCAATGATGTTTCCCCAACTATAAGGTGAGGAGTTTTAAGATCCCTCTTGGGCCCATATGGATGATCGGATGACCTGTCCAGAGTTACCCAGCTATTAAGTGTTAGAGGTGAAATTTGAATCTCCCCCTTCCTGATAACAGGCCCAGGACTCTCTCTGAACCTGGGAAACAAAACTCACGCTCAGAACGATCAGCATCCAGACAGCTGAGAGCAATCCAGTCTTGTCAATATGGCTGCACAATGTCTGTGAAGAGAAAATAATGCGTCAAGGAACGCTCCTGATGGCTGTCTGAGACAGGAGCACATGCATTTGTTGGCAGCAGCCACATTTTTTACAAGAATGGAAGAAGCTGGAATAAATATCCCCTCCGTTTGTGAGCCAGGCTTCTGACAGAGAGAGCTGGATACGTGTTCAGACACTATTAATGGGGAAATCCCTTTCAGGGTTTCAGCCTCTGAACAATCATGAGGAGACTGACTTACTGGGCCTCCTCTTGTACAAAATGCTAATTACAATCTTGACACATAAGAAAAAGGGAAGAAAAGAAGAGAAGTTCAAATGTATAGGTAGGATCTTGCATATTTCTCCTGTATATTTATTAATTTCATGCTTAAGGTTGTCCATACATTGTTAGTGAAGTTGAGGATTGTTCTAACCATTCTGGAAGAGAGTTTGGAATTAGATGAGAAAACTGAAGAAAACGTTTGTATCCTCTGATCCACTACTGGACTTATATTTTAGGGAGGTTCTGATCAGAGTAAGAGCTCTAGAATGAATGGACGAATGAATATTTATTAAGATTTTATCTATCCATTTATCTATCTATTAATCTATCACATCTGTGTCTGTCTGCCTGTCTATCACATCTGTCTGTCTGTTTATTTATATTATCTAATATATCCTATACAGAGTTGCCAAAACAATTTTCCAAAGGCATAGATCTGAGTGTACCATTCTCCTCATCAGAAAGCTTCAGTGGCACCTTGTCTCATCCAAGACAAAATGCCAACACCGTCACCTGGTACTTAGGCTACACAGTCTGGCTCCCAATGACCCTTTGGTACCTATTTCCCAAACCTCCTTTCCCTAATTCTAGGTTCTAGACCACCAGCTAGTTCCCAAACCAGAAGTCCATCTCCTACCTCTAGGCTGGCTTGTAATTCACTGCATCTGCTTTCTGCTCCTCGAGGGGCCATGGTTTTCTTCCATCCTCACCTCAGGGACCACCTCCCAGGTGAAGCCTTTCTGTGGTTTTTCCCAATTGTTAGGGCTTCCTTCCATCTCAATTTTCCTTGGATTTTATTTATGTGTGATATGTTATATTTCCCTCTCCATCTCTGTCAGTCCCCATAGAATAAGTTCCTAGAGAGCACAGAACATTTCATTTGTATTTTTGTATCCCAATACTTAGCTCAGCCTTTGGCATATAGTAGGTGCTTAATAATTTTAATTGAATTAAATTGCTAAAGAATTTAATTTCTTTAGGGAAATTTTAAATTGTGAATTCCCATTAATATATGTTCCATTTGTGGGATGATAAAGACCCATTTGGGAGGCAGGAAACTCCGGGCCAAGCTCTGGCCTTAGTGACCAGACTCCAGCTACTGTCCTCTCTTTCCCACCTCCATGCCTTTGCTCACACTGTTCCCTGTCCCTGGGCTGCCCTCCCTCATTGTCTGGCTAATTTCTATACCTCTTGAAAGCCCAGTTCCAAAGACCCTTCTATAGAAAGTCTTCCCTGATTGGTCCCCATCAATAGTGGCCTTTTCCCCCAAATCTCCCTCAATCTTTTGTTTTGAATGTCCCCACATCTATGCAATTCAATGGACAAGTTTTTATGGATTATAATTAGCTGGGCTAATGTAACCCGCCCCCCCCCCCTAAACATTAAGCTCCATGAGCCCAGACACTATTGCATCTAAAACAGAGCTGCAAGGGCTTTGGCAAAGACGGCGTGAGCCATGGCTAGTTTTATAGGGAAACTGTAACTTCAAGGATTTGATTTCTGACTGGACATGGCAAAGTGGGGCTACTCATGACCTCCACAGAGGGTGAGACTCTAAGGTCACATGGATCCCTCAGGGAGTCATTTTATCAATACCCAGGGTTCCCTTCGTTTGAACTCAGTTTTCTCATGTGAACAAAAATGAGGGGAAAGGATCTGCTTAAGGGTGACCCTGAGCAAGCTTCCTTCTCACCAATTTCTACATTTGGGACACGGCCCCCTTTCCCAGCCCCTCCTTAATGACCCTTCAGGCCCCCCCAGGCTATTGTAAGGACCAAATGCAGTGTGTATGGAAGGCGCTCCTGGGGAATGCCGGCTGCTTTTGGGAACCATGGAGCTATTTACGCCAAGGGCTCCTCGAATCCCTCTGAGTCCAAGCATTCA
The DNA here is from genome assembly GCF_048593235.1 of Sminthopsis crassicaudata. Taxonomy (NCBI): domain Eukaryota; kingdom Metazoa; phylum Chordata; class Mammalia; order Dasyuromorphia; family Dasyuridae; genus Sminthopsis; species Sminthopsis crassicaudata. The sequence continues at coordinate 641,228,611 of NC_133618.1, read as the reverse complement.
TGTTTGGGCTTCTATTTAGCTCCATCTAATTATGTAGCACGTCGGTGTAAGAAATAATACAGAAAATAAAAGGGCAGCTGGGTAAGACAGTGGCAGGGTGCCAGGACCTGAATTCAAATCTGGCCTCAGATAACAGCTGTGTGACCAATGGCAAGTTACTTAACCCCTATCGACTCCTCCTAAAAAATTCAATTAAAAGTATTAATTGGAGCCTTACGCCATGCCAGACACTGTGGGGGATAAAGAGACCAGAACAAGGATCTTATTGAGGAAAAATAATATGTACACAATAGGACAATCAGAAAGTAAACTGAGGAAGGAGAGTGTAATAGCACCAAGGAAAGACTGGTATAATGGAATACTGGATTTGCAAGGGTCTTGAGTTCAAATGCTGTCTCTGAGGATTGCTGATTGTGTGACTCTGGTCACATCTCTTTAGTTTCCTTAAATGTGAAATGGGGAATTGGGTTACTCTGCATTGCTGTCCCCATCTGTGACCCCATCTGGAGGTTTCTTGGCAGAGATACTGGAATGGTTTTTCCCTTCCTTCTCCAGCTCATTTCACATATGGGGAAACTGAGGCAAACAGGGTGAAGTGACTTTCTCAGAGTCACACAGCTAGGAAGTGTCTGAGGGCAGATTTTCACTCAGGTCCTCCTCTCTCCAGACCCAATGTTGTGTATACTATTGTCACCCAGATGGCCAGGACACAACTTCCTGGTAGCCTCTGACAGTGTCGGGGGCCTAAGACAAGTAAATGACTATGGGAAGAGCCCAAGCTAAGTCACGGGGGCTGTCCAAGACTGAGCCCCTGAGCCTGCAAAATGGGCTGGATTTAGGTGCCCTGGTCAGGGAGGTTCCAGCCACCCCTTAAGGCCTCCTCTGCCCTGCAGCCGGTGAGGAGCCCAATTCTGATTAGGAGCAAACCCCTTCCCCCTCTGGGCCTGATAAAATGGGGAAGGGGGAGAGACAGGGAACATGGAGTGATGGAGAGAGAGCTGGAGGAGGACCTGAGTTCAAATCCAGGTTCAGACACTTACCAGCCTGAGGTAGTAAGGGTCTGTGCTATTCCTTGATCTTTAAAATGAGAATATTTAGAGCACCAGCCTTAAAAGAATGTTGTAAGGATCAGACATGGCAATAGACATAGGAAGCGCCTACATATACAGGTACCTGGAAGTACGCGACAGCTTCCGATAACTGGGGTCCTGTGCTCTAAATCCTGGGCCCTCCCACTTAGCACAAAGAATCACAGAAAACCTAAAGCTCTTTCTTGTCTCCTTTTTGCCTCCCCCACCCTCCTTTGCCTCTTGCTGGCTTGTATTTTCACTTACTTACACAATGGCTGACTTCTTGCTGCATGTATGTATGTATGTATATGTATTTTTTTTCTTCCTTCCTTCCTTCCTTCCTTCCTTCCTTCCTTCCTTCCTTCCTTCCTTCCTTTCTTTCTCTCTCTCTTTCTTCCTCTCTTTCTCTTCCTTCCTTCCTTCCTTTCTTTCTCTCACTCTTTCTTTCTTTCTTTCTTTCTTTCTTTCTTTCTTTCTTTCTTTCTTTCTTTCTTTCTTTCTTCTTCTTCCTTCCTTCCTTCCTTCCTTCCTTCCTTCCTTCCTTCCTTCCTTCCTTCCTTCCTTCCTTCCTTTCTTTCTCTCACTCTTTCTTTCTTTCTTACCTACAGGAGTGTATTTCCATATAGGGACAAGGACTTGAAGCTCGCACAGCTGCTCGAGTTAGTTGTGCCAAACAAGATATTGAGCCACTGAACTGATAAACTCATAAAAATCACCCTAAACAAGAAGTGGGTGAAAGATAATTGCAAGCTCAGAGAGCACACGTTTAATGAGGACTAGGAAGTCCCCAGCCATGGGGATGGGCAGGGGAACCTTGCATTTCAGGATAGGAAATAAGCAGGATTATGTTGGTGTCTATAAGCACAGATCGGCCCAGAGACTGCCTCTGGGTGGATCACTCATTTCTTGCAAGAACCATAAATAACCCACTTACTTCATATACTTCTGAGTCCTTTTCATCTTTGCAGCATCTTTCTTTCTTTCTTTTTAATTAAAGCCTTTTATTTTCAAAACATATTCATGGATAAATTTCAACACTGGCCCCTGCAAAACCTTGTGTTCCAAAAATGTTCCCCCTTTTCCTCTCACCCCCTCCCTAGATACCAAGTAATCCAATATATGTTAAACGTACAATTTTTCTATGCGTTATTTCCTTTTTTTAATTTAAAATTTTTTATTATAGCTTTTTATTTACCAGACATATGCATGGGTAATTTTTCAATTGACCCTTGCAAAACCTTCTGTTCCAACTTTTCCCCTACCCCCCACCCTCTCCTCTAGAGGTTGACCAATACATGTTAACTATGTTAAAGTCTATACATATTTCTACAAATATCATGCATCTTTCTAACATCCATGTGATCTTAGCCTTCTTGGGACTCAGTTTCCTCCTCTGTGATTACACTAGTCTCCCCTGACTCACTGGAGCTGCCATTTTATAAATGCTGTAACCCTTGGGGGTATGTCACCTTCAGTAATAATTTGGTGCTGATTGTCCAGCTCAGAACGAGGCTCGTCTCGTAAGGTCTGCACCTAGCTTTGGAAAAGCTCAGGGAGCACCCAAAGTGGGCAAGGAAGCAATATGCGCCTGATGGGCGGGGAACTGAGTCACAGTCGCTCTGTCCCACTCCACTTGGACTGTGGGGCAGGTGACAGCAGTATCCCAGAAAGGAACAGCACCTGGGGGGTGGGGATGTCAGTGAGAGCAGCCCCTCCCTCCAAGATCTGGGGAAGACTTTAGGAAGAGGAGTAGCAGGGGGCAAGAAGGCCAGGAAACCACAATTCTGTGCAGACTGGAAGGAGATCACTCACCTGGCCTGGGGCCCTGTCCAGGGAAGTGCTGCAAGTCATCACAGCTGCACAGGTTTCTGGGAAGAAAAGCGGTTCCTTCCAAATGCATTCGTTTGTCAAATTTTGTCCTGTTTCCAATAACTTATAGACAAAGGTCTACGTGTTTTTAGGCCGATATGTTGTAAAAGGGAGGTTGTTTGGATGACTAGATATTAGCTTTTTGTAGCTATCACTCTGTATAAATGGACATTTTAAAGACAAAGAATTTATGGAAAACATCATAAAAGCAAAGCATTTTGTTTTGACCATGATAGGAGTGCACGGCACAGGGCTGCTTTCTCAGCGCCCAATTCCGCCACCCTTTCGTGTGTAAGCTTTATCTGATTTTATTTGAAATTATTAACAACAAAGGTTTTCATGTCTGGTCCTTTCTGACTTTCAAAGCCCTGTTTGAACATTAAGAATTCTACCTTTTTCTGAGTGGATGAACAATTAAGTTGTATTTTAAATATCAAAAGTTATTAAATAAAGATTATTCAGCTTTTTTTTTTTAAGGTAGAAGTGGGAGGCTGAGAACTTGACTTGTGGGCCAAGGCGGGCAGTGGCAGCTGCTGACATTCTCTGATCACCTGGGATAGGGTGGGGGTGGCAGGGAGCAGGGATGCAGAAATGTGAGAAGCCTCCAAAGTTTGCTGATCCTGCTTGCTAGGGGAGACCTAAGGGTTTCATAATATGTATTAACTTTAACAAAGTCAGAACTAAAACCTTCCATCTACCTTTCTGATTTCCTCTTCTTCCCCATGTAGTTTTCCAGATTTTGTTCATCCGATTTTATTTTATTTTTTTGCTGAGGCAATTGGAGTTAAGTGACTTATCCAGGGTCACACAGCCAGGAAGTATTAAGTGTCTGAGATCAGATTTGAACTCCTGACTTTAAGGCCGAATTCAGGTCTTGTTGACTCAATCCCAGTGGTCTATCCCACTGCCCCAGCCTTAGATCTACAATCCTATAAAGCCAAGCCCATGGTGAACAGGATTTCTGACCAAATTTGGCTCTCTTATTTTACAGAAATAAGATGCAGAGACTCGATTTAAAATTGCATAAAGCTCTTCACACCAATGATCTCTTTAAGAGATAATCTCAGCCTATCCAAGACCAAGGAGTTCTTTGCTATGGAAACTCTCTATTCTATTGCAGATAGCACCTCATTTATAAAATTGTAAGCACAGTGGCTCCCCCAAAGTCACACAGATGGCAAGATTTGAAATTTGATCCCATGATTCCATGGAGGATCCTCAAAGGAATAAGCAAAATGTCTCCTTTTCTTAACATTCTGGACCAATGTTAAGAAATTGAAGGACCATAAGTCAGTTCAAGCAACATTTATTAGGCACTTATTGTGTGCAGATCAGTGTGTTCCATGCTAAGGCAGAGGTGGTCTTTGTAAGACAAAGTATTTTCAAAAGTAGGGAAGAATGTGACAAACCTAAATAAGTAGAATAAACAATATTATATAACAAATATAGTAGAGGTGTACAAAACCAAACAAAAAAAACCTTCAAGGTCAAGAAATAATGGGGGACTGGGGTTAAGCTAAGGAGTGAAGGAAAGTTTCATGGAAGAGATGACATTTCACATAATGACATTATTTCAGAGTTGAAAGAGACCTTGGGGCTGTCTTTTTGAAATCCATAGGGAATCCCCCCAAAGCCTTCCCCAGGACTCTTCCCAAGAGGGGTAGCCCATTCCACTTTGGGGTGACTCCAGCTGGTAGAAAGTTTGTCTTGACATCTACCCTAAATTGACGTCACCAACTTTCACCCATTTCACCAAGTGCTGCCCTCTGGGGCCACATGCTTGTCTTCTAAAAGCTTAAATACATCTTCAGTCATGAACTCCTAGGCCAGTTTCTTCCCGTCTTTTCCTTTTGGGATGGATTAAAGGGTTATTATAGTCTCTCACAGCTCTCAAATACTGGGATTTGTAGAATCGATCTCAAGTCCTTTCAACCAACTGGCCATCCCCCAACTTCCCAACGTCCTACCTAAAAGAAAATATCCAAAACTGAATAAATGTCTCAGGTCTCTTTTGCACTTTATTTGGCAGGCAATTGGGATGAGCAATGGAGTAATAATATCTCAATCTTCTAAATGGAAGAGACTTTAATGATGACCTACTCCAATCCTCTCACACCTGCCCAGTTTCATGAGTTGCTCCAATGGAACCGATGGGGACCCCAGTTGCCCTCACTACATTTGTTTTTACATTCTGAAGACTGTAAGAAATAAAATAATTTAAGATGCATAATTCTCCACATGATATCACCTTTTGTAATGTGGAGGCTCCTCAAACATTTGCCAGTTGATTAAACTCAGTTGGGTTATGAAATGCTGGTGAAGAAATAGACCACTATCTTTTTGCTGGTTAAACCTTTGCTCCCCACTCCTAGGCTAAGGACACACTTTATTCCATATCAGAAGCCAGGGCAGCCATCCAATCCCCCCCAAGGGACCAAAGTAACCAGGCTGGAACAAAAATGATCAGTGAGGAATGAGCCTAAAAAAAGAAGAAAAAGAAAAAAAAAAGAGAAAAGAAACCTCCTTCCAGAGAAGGATTACAATTGAGAGACAACAGGACTTTTACACAAGACCAAGGAGTGCTTTGCTGTGGAAATTCTATTCTAGTGCAGATCTATAGAGTAGTAGAATCCCTGATGGAAAGGACTCAGGAAGCCCGGGAGACTAGATCAGTCAATCACTTGGCCCAGTGATAAGTCCAGAAATTTTCTCCTGAACGTTCAAGACTGGATGAGTAGGCCCTTGGCAGTTATGGTAGCAACGCCTTCTCTACCTCTCCCCCATCCCCATTCCCATTCAATCTGAAGTGATCACGATCCTCAGGATGATTACTTAAGGGTTTCTGTCTTCTGGAAAAGGGTCGGAGAACAATATCTTGAGCCACTTTCTTTCAGAGACCCAGTGCTTCCATTTGAATGAGTCCCAGCGGCCTTGCCGCCCAAGCTCTGCCAACTTTTCTAAATAAGGACTCAAATTTAGCCCCGAAACTTCATCTCAACATGTCACTTCCCATTCATGAGACTGAGAACAAGGGAAAAGTAGCTCTTTTCTCCTAAATCTTAGCACGGTTTTAAGCTTGAAAAATCTCAAACACTCTGAAAAAGTAGCTCTTTTCTCCATAAATCTTAGGATGGTTTTAAACTTGAAAAATCTCAAGCCCCCTTGGGATCCTTTGTGTATTTGGTGTGAGAGGCAGGATGGGGTGGTGGGTTCATGGCTGACCTTGAAGAAAGTCACTTGTTCTTAGCATTCTCTAAGCAAACTCTCTTAAGACTTGCAGAGAAGGTCTGCCCTGAATTGGGAGAGGGAGTTTCCTAAAGCAGTAAAATCACACAGCCAGTCCCTGTCTTTATACAGTTTGAACATATTAATATGTGCATCCTGTTTCCCCTGAGAAGAGTGTAAGCTCTGAGAGCCTTGGAGTGGTTTTCTTTTTGTCTTTTCATCTGTAGAACCCAACATAATGCCTGGAATATAGAAGATGACTATTAAATGCTTGTCAATTGATGATTGATTAAGGAGCAATGAAAGGGATCTGTGACTCAGGGAAGAAAGAATTGATGATCTTCCCACCACCAGTGGTGAATTATTTGAATCATTCATGTCCAATGGGGAGGAGATAGCTTGTCCAACATTTCCAAACTGTGCTTCCCCTCTTCAGGGGGTAAAATCCACAGAACAGCACCCCAAAGTCTAGGAGGACCTGGGTAGGACTTGGTGAGGAGGGATTAAACAGGATATTCAAGGTTTGCCATCAGCACAACCCCACATGCCATTGATCCCAAGAGAAATTACAATGCATCTTTTATGGGCTCTTGGGAGTCTTTGGACGCCTTCTGTTCAATTTCATTCAATTCAATAAGCATTTAGTAAGCACTTACTATGTGTGAGGCACTGTGTAAACACTAAGTGTTTTCTGTGGGGTGGAATAGATACTATCCTGCCTGATTTGTATTATTTTAAGGGCTTATATGGAACCAGGGAACCTTGTATTCCAGATAGACATTATCCTGGAGTTACTTTCAGTGGGGTTCATCATAAAGAATCATGGGGAGAGTCCCATGACCCCATGGAGGGACCCTTAAAGGAATAAATAAAATACCTCCTTTTCTTAACATTCTGGATCTTTGTTAAGGAATTAAAGGATCATAAGACAGTTCAAACAACATTTATTAAGCACTTATTGTATATAGTATGTGCTACACACTATTTATTAAGCACTTATTGTATATATGTGTGCTATATGCTAAGGCAAAGTGGCTTTTATAGGACATAATCTTTATTTTCAAGAGATTTACAATCCAAGAGGGGAAGTTCTGTGTGAGCCCAGCAGCCTGTAGGGCCCAAAGCCATAACTTACATAAGATATCAGCATTTTTTGACTGTCCTTTTGAAGAAAACAATTTCCTCAGGCCCAGCTATAAAGTTTCCAAGGAGTCTTTAATCCCTTGTTTTCTTTTATTTCTTGAACCTGAACTATGTTTTCCAATGTTATTTTTGCCATCTTCGCTTTGCCCAGTTTTGCCTCATGACGGTTTAGTTCAGAGGATCTTGTGACTGTCATATATTATTCTCTATTTCTTTATTTGCCAATATTCTCTTTTTAAAACAAGGGTTTTATTAACACTGCTGTTCTTTCTGAATATTTCCCCATGCACTTCCATACCTAGACAAAGAACACTCCTCTCCTGTAACAAAGAGAATATCAGCGTATCAGAATTAGAAGGATGTTCAGTGACCATCTCTCCAATACATACCCAGAAAAGAATCCCCACTTACAACAAGAAGTCATTCAACTTTTTCTTGGATACCTCCAGTGACAGCAAACTCCCTCCCTCCTGAGTAAGGACTTTATTCTGTCTTGGAATAGGTCAGATTATTAGCGGGTTTGTCCTGATGTCATCTAGATTGTCTTCTTTACAACCTTTTGCTTCCAGTTCCACTCTTTATGGTTGCTGGGTGGTGCAAAGCAGGAAGCTGAGCCCAAATCCAGCATCACTCACTAGCTGTGTGACCTTAAATGGCTTCACTTAAACCCCTGCTTGCCTCAGCTCCCTCCTCTCACAGAGTAGTTTTAAGGACCAAATGTGAAAAAGCACTTTGTGAACCATAATATTCCGTCTGTGGTACAACTCTGCCTCTCTTAAAGCCTCTCATAAGCTAAGACATCACGTTGTAAGGTCATTGTTTCTCTCCCAAAATGAAAACGGTTGTCCCATCATCCTTGAGCCTCCTCTTCTCCAGGTCCTTTGAAGGATGCTCTCACGGCTCACTCAAGGCTCTTCTCTGGATCACTTAGGCTGAACACATTAGTCCCACCTGAAAGCACATGCAGCATTTGCCATTGGAGTCCTCCTGCAGAGAAAACACATTTGGCATCGAGACTGGCCAGATCATGGCGGTTCACAAAGCAAGACCACGAGCATCCCAAGCCACGCTGCTTCTGGACACCACTGGACACTTATAAAATGAACCCTTCCCTCCCCACCATGTGACTGACTTAAGGAAACCTGCAGGGATCTGTTTGACTGGCTTCTGGTTCTGGATGTATCATGAGAAAGTCAGTGTGGATATGCTTTAGCTCCTCCCAAATAAAGGATAATTTTAAGAAATCGAGGTCAGAGAAACATGGCTATGTCTCCATGGTGCTAAAATAAGAGTGAAAAGGTCCATCAAATTAGTAACTTGATGCCAAAGAGATGGGGAACAACCATTAACTGAAGGAGATAGGGTTTTTTCTCCTCTTATTTTAGCCTTAGGAACAGTTAAGAAAGCTTTGTCCTGATTCTAATAATAACTGGTATTTTTATGAACTACTATTACCTATAAATAATAGCAAAATCCCGCTACTAGCTGGCCTTATAAAACACATTATTGTTTGCGTATCCCTTTTCTGGTATTATTTTATTTGATCCTCACCACAACCGTGAGAGAGAGGGGCTAGTATTTTCTCCATTTTACATATGGAGAAACTGAGGCTGAGGGATGTGCAGTGACAGCTCTTAAGCGTATGAGGCCAGAATTGAATTTGGGTCTCGGCTCCAAGTCCAGCACTAGAGTTAGCACATCAATTGGTTGCCTTCTTAAGGAGTAGAATTCAAAACCACATTTCCTAATGTTCTCTCCATTGGGAGTGAGCCCCTAGAGAGCAGGGATTATCTTTGCCTTTCCTAGTATCCCCCACACTTAGCACATAGTAGGGGGCTAGCTCATAGAAGGTACTTAATAAATGTTTATTGATTGATGATAAGTGGTAGACATTGGGATTCCCAGAAACAGATCCAACATAGATTCCATTCACACCTTCTGATTCCAAATCAAGGGGCCTTTTAAGACACCTATACCTCATTATTATACCCATTTTACATATGAGGAAACTAAGGTTCTGATTTGCCCAGGGCCCCATGGCTGGCCCAGCTGAGATTCAAATCCAGGGCTTCCGACTCTAAAGGCCTACCCTTTTTCTCTAAGGGAAGTAGCCCAGAGCTCAGTCCATGCAGAAGCTAAGTGTGTCCCCTCTGAGATTTTGGACAAAAAGACTTCCCTGGGAAGCCTGCTGGTCTGCACTAGTCGGCCTCCCGCCCACCAGCTGCTCCTGTTGGGTAATTCAGCACCCAGGTGTCACGTCAGGAGCTGAGTCACCCTAATTGTACTGAATGTAATTCATTCCATAATTATATTCACACAGCTAGTGGATTTGGGATCTGTGGTCATGGGGCCCACTGCTGAATAGCTGGCTGCTCCCCCAACAGCCTGACCCAATTCCAAGGCTGCTAGTTCCGCTCGGCACCCCAAAGCTGAAGTCTCCGGTTTCAGGCAAATGGAGGAGGCGCCTCAATGGCTGCTTCGATTATTCCTTAACCTTATTGCCTCCCCCACCTCTATACTCCTCATTTGCCTTGAACATATTTTATTTATTTGAGCACACATTGTTTTCCTAATAGAACGTAATCAAAAGTAAGCTTATTGAGGGCAGGACTAACTCCTTAAATGTTTACTTTGTATCTAATAAATAGCACTCTCTGATAGATACTGTTGCTATTGAGTAGTGTCTGACTCCCATGACCCCATTTTGGGGTTTTCTTGGCAAAGATCCTGGAATGGCTGGCCATTTCCTTCTCCAGCTCCTTTGACAAGTGAGGAAACTGAGGCAGACTGAGTTAAATGACTTGCCTAGGGTCACACAGCTAAGGTAGTGAGGCAGGATTTGAATCCAACTATGACTCCGGACTCTATAATCTCTATAGCTGCCTCTCACTGTCTGGCATATAGAAGGCATTGAATTCTTGCTTATTGATGAATTGATAGAATCAAATTCACCCTTAGGAGTGTTTCTTGGACCAGGGCTGCTTTTTTCATCCAAGACATTTTTATACAAGCTGGAGTATATATAATAGGAGTACAATCTAAATAGGTATACAAATCAAACATTTACTGCTAATAAATAATATGTATAAAATAGGTACACAGATCAAACATTTATTGATAATAAATAATATTTATAAAATAGGTTTACAAATCAAACTTTTATTGTTAATAAATAATATGTAAAAAATAGTATACAGATCAAATATTTATTGATAATAAATAATATGTAAAAAATAGGTATACAGATCAAATATTTCTTGATAAATAATATTTATAAAATAGGTATACAGATCAAATATTTATTGATAATAAATAATATGTATAAAATAGGTATACAGATCAAATATTTATTGATAAATAATATTTATAAAATAGGTATACAGATCAAATATTTATTGATAATAAATAATATGTATAAAATAGGTATACAGATCAAATATTTATTGATAATAAATAATATGTATAAAATAGGTATACAGATCAAATATTTATTGATAATAAATAATATGTATAAAATAGGTATACAGATCAAATATTTATTGATAATAAATAATATGTATAAAATAGGTTTACAGATCAAACTTTTATTGTTAATAAATGATATGTATAAAATAGATATACAAATCAAACACTGATAATAAATAATATGTATAAAATAGATATACAGGTCAAACTTTTATTGCTAATAAATAATATATATAAAATAGGTATACAAATCAAACTTTTATTTATAATAAATAATGTGTATAAAATAGATATATAGATCAAACTTTTATTGCTAATAAATATGTGTAAAATAGATATATTACTGATAATAAGTAATATGTATAAAATAGGTTTATAAATCAAACATTTACTGATAATAAATCACAGAAATTTTTATTTTAAAACAATTCTTTGGTATACATATAACTTTATCCTTCATTAAAGAGAAATGCAAATTTGCCTACAAACGGGAGGGGTTGCTTTTTATTTTTACATAAAGAACTAAATCTTGGCAGAATATTTGCTCTCTTTTACTATTGCCAATTTTTCATAACCCCCACGTTCAGTTACACCACCCTATATGGGGTTAACAGCCCACAGTTTAAAAAGTTTTGTCCTAGACTATTTAGATCATAAACAAAGGCCCAGAGGTTCATAGATTTGAAGAGGAACAGTCCTTTGAGGTTACCAATTAAAATTCTTTTATTTTACATATGAGGAAACTGAGACCCAGATTTGGCCAGTAGTCTCTGACAGCTGGTACTGACTCAGCTTTCAAACTTGGCTTTTCCTGACTCCAAGTTAAGCTTTCTGTCGGTTATAACACAACATAATGGAAAGAAAAGGGAGAGCACGATGCTTCATTGGAGTGGAGAACATCAGGAAAAGGACTAGATCAAGAGCTAGGAAATCAGAATTTTGATCCTTGTGGCCCATACTCAAATCCCTGCTTGTCTTTAAACTTCTCTTTCCTGCCATTGGAGTGGGTGGTTGGACCAAGGGATTTCTAAAGTTCCTTCCAGCTTTCGCATCCTGTGTTCTAGAATCTGAATTGCTTTCTAATTCTGACATTCTGACTCTAAGTTTCAAAGTCCTTTCCAGCTCAGGATTGCATCTTACTTCTAAGGTGCTTTATAGCTCCTCCTGTGGTCTAAGGTCCATTCCTTATGTTCTGTATTCTAAGACAAAACTATTCTGGATGTATTTGTAAAGTCTAAAAATATTTTTATGCTATGTGTAGTATATGTAGACATATATGTATATAGTACACACATAGGTATAGATGTATATTTATGTAAATTTATATACATTTGTTGTCTCCACCACTTTTTCAATAAAGATTTTTTTAGTCTTTATACTTGTACCCTAGTGTCTGATCTCTCTCTCTGTCTCTCTGTCTCTTTCTGTCTCTCTGTCTCTCTCTCGGTCTCTCTGTCTCTCTCTCTGTCTCTGTCTCTGTCTCTGTCTCTGTGTGTGTGTGTGTGTGTGTGTGTGTGTATACATATATATATATATAAAATGTGTGTACATGTGTGTATGTATAAACTTAGTAAATGCTTGTTGTTTGACTAGCTCTGAGACTCTTTCCAGTTTTGATATTCTATTTTATAGGATTCCTCTCTAATTCTGATTTTATGTTCTAAGACTCCATTCAGCCTTGACACTTGACAAGTTCTAGGCTTCTCTCCAACTCTGATATTCTAAGTTTTAAGTCCCTTTCAATTTTGTTATTCTAAACTCTAGGGTCCCTTCCAACTCTAGCAATCTAAGTTCTAGGTCCCTTCCAACTCTGACATTCTAAATTTTAAGTCCATTCCAACTCTGACATTCTAAGTTCTAGGTTTCTTCCAATTATGGTACCCTTTGTTCTGGAGTCCTTTATAGTTCTGTCATTCTATGATTTGCTGTGATATGATTATTTCACTAATAGTGAATTCACTAATATCATTAATTCAGGAATCAAAGATGTCCAAATTTCCCCCCAAACAGCAGCCAACCTTCCCTGTTCCGCACTGGCCCTTCATGCTCTGCTCACATGCAAACACTGCCTCACACCAGGCAAAGAAGTTTGAGAGTCCCTTCTCAGGGGGCTCAGTAATCCGCGGGTCCCTGCTGGGCGGGCTTGATTCTCTCTGGCTTGTGAATTTAGCCTCGTGCACCCACACAGGCCACAGCTTCTGCTGAGCATCCCTTTGTCTTGGTGACTCAAGTGTCACAGAGGCAAAGGCTCCTGGTCCATGGCAATTAATCAAGTGTTCGGCATCAACCTTTGATCTGAGGGAAGTGGTTGGTATCAACCAGACCAGAGGCTAGGGGATAAGAGGAGAAGGAAATCAGGCTTGTATGGACAGAGAGAGGAGAGAGGGAGGAAAGTGGGAAGGGAAAAGCTTGGGCTACCTTCCATCCTCCCACTCCAGTTGGGAAGGTCCTGGCGTTCCCCGTTAGTCCTTCAAGCAAGCTTCCTTGTTGAAAATTTTAACACACATTGCTTTATGAATCATGTTCGGAGAGAAAGATTAGAACAAAAATCATAGGAGAGAAAAACAGAAAAAAGAAGTGAACATAGCATGTCCCCTTAGTTTATTTTCTGGATGCAGGTGGTATTTTCTGTCCAAAGTCTATTTGGATTGCCTTGGATCACTGAACCACTGAGAAGAACCAAGTCTTTCAGAGTTGATCATCACATATTTGTGTTGTTATTGTATACAATGTATTCCCGGTTCTGCTTGTTTCACTCAGCATCAGTTCATGTAAATCTTTCCAAGACTTTTTTTTAAATTAAAGCTTTTTATTTTCAAAACATATACATGATAATTTTTCAATATTGACCCTTGTAAAATTTTCTGTTTCAATCTTCCCACCTTTCCCCCACATCCCCTCCCCTAGATGGCAAGTAATCCAATATATGTTAAACACGGTAAAATATATATATTAAATCCAATATATGTATATATATTTATACAATTATCTTGCTGCATAAGGAAAATCAGATCAAAAAGGGAAAAAATGAGAAAGAAAATAAAATGCGAGCAGAAAAGAACAAAAAGTGTGAAAATACTATGTTGTGATCCATAATTAGTATCCACAGTCCTCTCTCTAGATGTAGATGGCTCTCTTCATTACAAGATCATGGGAACTGATCCAGGCCTTTCTAAAATCAGGCATTCTTCCTTTTCAATGACCAAAGATTCATACCTTACACAATCTGACGCAGCCCCTGAGAAGTCAGAGACCCCACAAACGATAAAGAGGAAGAGGGCTCTGGGATGGGTTCTGCTCCCAGCTTTACTGTTTATCAGAGTAAATGATACAGATATCACTATGATCTTGGATAAATCACTTCCTTTTTCTGATTGAAAATGAAAGATCAGCATTAGATTCAAGGGATCCATGAGCAGAGTTCAGGGGAGTCTGTAAATTTAAAAAGGAAATGGATTACATTTTTATTTTGACTGTTCTCTAAGTGAAATTTCCTTCAAACATGAATACAGAGAACCAAGTTTTTGTGAGAGGGAGTCTAGAGGCTTCTCTAGATTTCTGGGGTTCATAATTCAAAAAAAGGTTAAAAATCCCTCAGTTTAGATGGGATATAGGGTTCCTTCCAGCTCCAAAGTGCCACAATTTTCATGCATGTTACTTAATCTCTTACCTGCTTGTACCTTTGCCTAGTCTGTCCCTCAAAGCATCTGGTTTTCACCCTCACTTCTTAGAACCCCAACTTTCTTCAGGTACCACAGGTACCACAAACAATAGGAATTATTTTCTGATTTTCTCAGCTCCTAGCATCTCCTACTCCCACCCACCCCCAATCAAAATTACTTTAGCCTTGCTTTATATCTATTTTGGATAAAACACTAAGTCCTGGAGGGCAGGTCTCTATCCTGAGTATCCAGGACAGTGCTTGGAATAAATACCCATTGATTGAGCTTGTGACAGTAAGTAGAATCTCTTGGGACATCCTTTTCCTCAATTCCCATTGGTTTCAAGTGGAATTAGGGATATTGACGCTGAAAAAGAGAAGATAGAGGGAGTCACGAGAGTGGTCTTCAAGTACTTGAGAGTCTGTCCTAGACAAGACTATTGGACTCGCTCTGTTGGCCTCCAAAGGGCAAAAGCAGGAGCAGAGAATGCCCAGAAGTTATAAACAGGACAGTTTTAAGAATGAGACCTGTCTCAGAGTAGAAGGATCTGCTTCACTAGAAAGTGATTTGGGGCCCCCATCCCGACTCGAGGCCTTCAGGGAAAGACTAACCCAGTGGGTTGGGTCTTGGCTGAACTAAATGGCCACTCAGGGCCTTTCCAACTTGGAGAGCCTGTGAGTTGCATCTGAGGGCAGAATTGGGAAAGATGCTCTCTTCAGGTCTGTATTCCAAGAAAAATATTATTGTAAGTTATCGTGCCTCTGGGGACTCCTACAGAGACAGAAACTTTCTTTATCCTGCTTGGAAACCAGTGCTGGGTGATTGACTGCAGAGAGAGCAGAGAGTGGGGAGGATGTGATTAAATACAATAGCCTGGTACCCGCACTGGATTTCTCAAATTCTGCCAGTGTTTAAATTGGAACTGAAACTCTTAAAAGCCGGTGGGTTGGGAGTGGGGTTAATCCTCAGCTCCAGCCCAGAAAAAGAAGCATTCTCCCCAGCTGCCAAGTTCCTATGTCTGATCGTGCCCCCCCCCCCAATCCTGGATGGTAAGTCTCAAGGCTGCCCTATTTCCCATAGGATGAAATGCAAACTCCCCAGCCCAACATTCAAAGGCTTCCTCCAACTGCTCCAATCCACCTTCCCAGGCTATTCCACCATCACTTCACTTTGGCCAAACTTCCCTACAACACAATGCAAGCCTTCCATCCTGATGCCTTTGTCCAGACTGTGTCACTCAATCCCCACATAGGAGGCACATAAATATTTACTATGAGCCACTTTATATTTTTCAAATTGACACTCACTCTCTCCTTCCCCTCTTCTTCCTCCTTCTCTCCCTCTTCTTCTTCCTTTTTTATTTTTCTTTCTATCTTCCTTCCTTTCTCCTCTTCCTCCTTCTTTTTCTCTTCCTCTTCCTCCTTCTCTTTGTTCTTCTCCTTCTCCTATTCCTTCTCTTCTTCCTCCTCCTCTTCCTCCTTCTCTTCTTCCTTCTCCTCCTTTTCCTTCTCCTCCTCCTCCTCCTGTCTCTCTGTCTCTCTGTCTCTGTCTCTCTTTCCTCTCTTCTCTCCCCCTTAGACTTTCTAACTGCCTTCAAGGCTCAGCTTTTGCCCCATCTTCTATAGGAGGTCTTTTCTGATTCATCTTGGATTATGAAGCTCTTCTTACTCAGACTGGACTATAATTATCTCTCTAAGTCTAGTATCTCTTTCCCTCCAGCCTCCTTCTGTCCACCTCCACCTCTGAGGACTACAACATGGATCGTTTGTATTTTATTTTACTTTGTTTTGGGGGGTAGAAAATTGTCTTTGCCTCCCTTCCCTCAAGCTCCACTCGATAAATGCTAAATTAATTTGAAAAGCCACCGCCGGATGAGCAGTGGGTGCGTATTTCAGCAGGGGGGCTCCCGTTTGGGTGTGACTTGGACTAAATGACCACTGAGATCACTCTGAGACTATGATTTAGCAACCAAGAAGGGAGCTTTATTGGGAAATAGCTTTACCCAATATTAATCAAAAGCACTTTCAGAGCATCTTTCTCCAAACAGCCCTGGATGTAGGTGGTGGAAATCTCACTGGGTTCATTTTCCAGCCTGAGGCTCACAGAGGTGGGAGGCCAGTCCCAAGTGTCAGTGCTGATGTTCCAGCTCAGGGCCTCACGGCTGCAGGCCCAAACAAAATAGAGGTAACAACAGCTTTACTCTGGACCAAAGTAATCAAGGGATTCTTTTTCTGACCAGATCTGTGATTTCTCTGATGGTAGGAAACCCAGGGAGGAAACACCTTTTATCATGGCAGGTCTACCTCTGTTCAGCAATTTCTAATTTAATTCTTAAAGGGTTTCCTAAAGGCACAGAGAAGTTGAGTCATTTGCGCAGGATCACACAGCCAGTACTTTAGGAGAATTGTATTTTTAGGGCTGAAAGAAACATTTAAAGGTCTTCTAGTCCACAGGTGGTTCCAGCCACACTCAAGAGTGAGAAATGGCAACAAAATATGATTAACATGATTAATGAAAAATGGTCAACCACACAATAAAACAAAGATAATTTTAATTTGTGGTTTTCTAAGTCAGTATGCAGCCCACAGGGTTTGATATTTATTTGATCTATTTGATACCACTGATCTTCATTTTACAGATGAGTAAACTAACATTTAAAGAGAGAAGTGACTTGCGTAAGTTCACTTATAATAATAATAATAATGATAAATAAGTATTATTTAAGGGATCAAACTGGGTTTTGAATCCAGTTCCTCAATGGCAAGACTTAAATCTAGGTCTTCTTGCTACCAGTGCAGCATAATACCTCATGGGGAAAGGATAGGGATGAATAATTCGGCGTACTCTGCTCACTTATTAAACATGCATGTTCTCAGCCCTTGTAACTTAAACATTTCCTGTTCAATCAATTCTCATCAAGTCTTTAATTTTTTTTTTAAATGGAGATTCCTCACAAGATGATTCATAGAGAAAGTTTATTTATCCACTAGAAACCAAGAAAAGTTAGGTTAGGACTAATCACTCAGGCTTTTTGATGAGGTTAACATCTGGCATTTACGCGGAAACTTATTCAGATATGCAGCGAGCCAAGCTAGTCTTTCTCTAGAATACAGATTTGGTGACGTCACCGGATCACACACATACATTCAGATTTCACACGAGTCACCCTCCTTCCCCGGCCTGACATCTGCTCGACTGGGACCCAAGCTGGTCATTTTCTCAACAAGCCCAAATCTCTTTATTTTTCTATAATGTGACTTTGGCATCAGAGTCCATCAGCACACAGATGAATATTTCAAGGTTTTCCTATCCTTCTCTGAAGGCCTAGAAAATCCTTTGACAACTAAAGGGCATCACTTTTTTGCTTGATTTTAAAATGAGATTTGTGGAAGACTTAGTGGGAAGGGAGGGGTGAGCAATGGCTCTCTTCAGGTCTGAATGAAAAAGGCAGAAAGAAGGATGAGATTTATTTTCCTCGGCCCCAAAGGATAGAAGTACAGTTTGGGAAGGGACAAGGTTAGGTTTTAAATAAGGAAAAAGTTCTTAACTGTTAGAGCTGTTCCAAAGAGGAACAGGCAGCTTAGATAGGCGGTAGATTTTCCTTCATTTAATGGTTTTTTGAGGAAAAGTAGATGACCACTTGACATTTATGTATTTGATATTATATACATAATTATATTTATGTGCTTGATATAAATATACACTTGATATAATATATATATACACTTGATATTATATATATGTCCGTATGTTTATATATTTATACATATATAATAAATATTTATATGTATATATGTATGTTTATATATTCACAACATATAATAAATATGCATGTTTAAATATGTATAGTTATAATAAATATTTAATAAATATAATATATAATAAATATTTATATATGTATCTCTGTATATTTATATATAATATGTTATTTATGTGTTTGTACATACAATAAATATTATATATGTATCTCTATATTTATACATATAATAAATGTAATAAATATTATATATAATACATATTTATATATGTATCTTTATATGTTTATATATAATAAATATTTTATAGATGTTATATTTATACATACAATACACATTATACATATATATTTATATATCTATAATACATATTTATATGTATATATGTATCTTTATATAGTTATATAAAATAAATATATATGTATGCTGTATTGGGGATATAAATTGGTCAGCGAGGTCCTTCATAGTTGGGATTGTGTTGATTGATTGACCTAGATCGCTCCTGATCAAGAGATGAGATTCCCCTTTTGAATTTAGGCTCCATGAGAGCAGGAATAGTTTCATTCTTGATCTTTAGGTTCCTAGGAGAGTGCCCAGTATATAGTAGGCATTTAATAAATGCTTCTTGGTTGATTGATTCTGTGAGATTTTCTACTGAAATATACTCCCAGTGAGAGGCTGGTGTTCTAGCAGAAGGCATGTCCTTCTTATTAAACTTGACATCCTTTGAGTGTCTGAAATAGGCTCGCCACTTTCCAGATGGGAGAATCTGGGTCCACCTGAAAAAGCTTTGGGTTACCCCAACTGGTGGTGGGGAGATCAGCTCCAGGACAAGCTGCCATCAGGAGATTTCTGTCTGTCCTCTGTGGGGATGCATTTTCTGTCTGCCTTGGAGAGCCTTCCCTGGGAGTATTTTTAAAAGCAGGGTTTGGGTCCTGACTGTGAATTACTGACCCTTTTCCAGGCCCTTCCAGCGGCAAGGAAGCCCCACAAACCCACCTGAGGCTTCTGCAGAGTGCAGAGATGGGCCGATCGGCTGATGGGCTCCCCATCCCAGCGCCCCCTCCCCTGTACCAAGGGACAGCTGACAGGAGATGCTCTGGCATTCTCAGGGGCCTGTTTTGGAACAGCTGCCTCAGCTCAGGATGCCGGCTCCAAGGGCTCCACGACAATGGCCTGAGATGGAACCACAAAGAATTTCCCCGTCCATTTGTCCGGGCTGTCACCGGCTGCATCGGGGACAGAATGCAGCCTGTCAGAGGTCCACCCACAGCCTCTGCTGAGGACCGTGGGGGGCCAGAGCTGGGGGGCTGTGTCTTCCTGCGCCTTAGCTGGTTCACAGGACAAAGACCATAAACCTCCAGGGTCATAGACTCCCAGCCCGCTCTCCTCACCTCCCCCCAGAACCATTTTGGCCAGATCTCTGTACAAAATAATCCACAAAGCCAGGTTTGGATCATCCATTCTCTGTTCTGTTTCAGACTTGTGGGGGTCTTGAGGTCTAGTTCCTGGGAAAGGTGGCCACAGACAGACAGTCCATGGGGAAGAGCTGGAAAGAATCATCCAATAAATCTATCTTTCTCCCTCCTCTCATCCCCCCTCAGAATCCTTCGCTTGATTCAAAGTACAACTTGGGGACCAAGCAGGGCCTATGAAGCTGGCCAGAAGGCCTGGGCTCATAGTCCCACTGTGACAGTTACAGCAAGTTCATTCACACTGCTCTCTGCCTCAGTTTCCCTAATTAGAAAAGAGGGATCATGAACTAAAATAATCTCAACTTTGATCTAGGCTTCCAGACACCTTTCTCCTTCCAAATTATTTTAAATCTGCTTTGTATTTATCTGGGTACATCCATGTCCTCCCAGAAACCCAATGAGCTCGGTGAAGGCAAAGATAATTTGCTTTTTCCTTTTTGTCATTACCTTGTAGGGAGGCAGCCAAAAGAGTCCAGTGGATAGAATGCTGGTCCCGAGATCGGGAAGACATTTATTTACTAGCTGGATGACCAGCCACAACCTTGTCTGTAAAAAGAGAATAAAAATGAAAAGCTCCCTTATGGAGTTGTTTTGAAAATCAAATGAGGTCATATTACACATAAAGCACTTTGCAGATTTTACTTCCTGGGACATATAAGTGCTAGCTATTTTTAATTGTTATTAGTGGTAGTCATAATTATGTACTAGTTATTACTAGTTATTTCATCACATAAAAAGGAAATACAGAGCAACTTCCCTTTCAACTTAACCTATATTTTTAGTCTGTTATAATTATTATTATTATTATTATTATTATTATTATTATTATTATTATTATTATTAGTGCCTAACACGTACTAGGCACATATGAGGGAATAGAAATTCTGGACTTATTATTTCATCACTAAAAAGGGAACACAAGGTAGTTCCCCCTCAACTTTTAGTCTGTTATTATTGTTATTATTGTTGTGCTTATTATTGTGCTTAGTACTAGGCACAAATGGGGGAATAGAAGTCCTGGACTTATTTCATCACATAAAAAAAGGAATACCAGGCAACTTCCCTCTCAACTTCCCTATAATTTTTAGTCTGTCATTATTATTATCAGTGCTTAACCCATACTAGGCGTATATGAGGGAATAGAAATTCTGGACTTATTATTTCATCACTTAAAAAAGCGAACACAAGGTAGTTCCCCCTCAACTTTTAGTCTATTATTATTGTTATCATTATTGTTGTGATTGTTAGTGCTTAGCACAGTGTTAGGCACAAATGGGGGAATAGAGGCCTAGACTTATTATTTCATCACATAAAAAAGGGAATATCAGGCAACTTTTCTCTCAATTTACCTGCAACTTTTAGTCAGTTATTGTTATTATTAGGGAAAGGAGTCACAACCCAGTGGAGGACACAAACATAGGTGTCTATAATACATCAGGGGGCTTGATTGTGTAGCCCTCCAAAAACCTTGCTCCAAAGTCACGTTGCAGCCTGTTTCTTGAAGGAATTGTAGACCAGTGAAGCACCATGAGATTCTCTGGAATTGAACGGCCAATAGAAGGCAAAGAAGAAGAACGGTTCGACGGAAAGGATGCTAGATTTTAAGTTCAAGTTTGGCTTTGTTGGGTTCTCTGTCCGTAGCCATGAGCCAGCCTCTTAGTTCCTCAAGACTCAGGGCAGATTCTACCATGCCAGAAAGGTTTTACTGAGGATCCCAAACACAGCCTGAGATTTGCTGTCTGAGGATCACCTAGTTTAGTACAGAGAGACTCATCACCATAATAAATTGGCCATGGCTACCCATGAAGTGAAGAAAAATACAAAATAGCCTTCAGGCCTGTGCTCTCCCCATCTGCCTCTTCAATGGCAACAATGGATGGAAGATAACAAACATTTATATAGCACCTACTATACGCCAGGCATTGTGCTACGTGCCTTACAAATATTATCTCATTTGGATCATAAAAGAAGGAAAGGGCTTATGTGTGCAACAATGTTTGTGGCGGCCCTTTTTGTAGTGGTCAGAAACTGGAAACTAAGTGGATGCCCTTCAGGTTAAGAATGGCTAGATAAGTGATGGTATATAAATGCTATGGAATACTATTTTTGTGTAAGAAATGACCCACAGGGAAAACTGGGACACTGATGCATTGTTGGTGGAGTTGTGAAAGAATCCAACCATTCTGGAGAGCAATCTGGAATTATGCCCCAAAAGTTATCAAAATGTGCATACCCTTTGACCCAGCCATACTACTACTGGGCTTATACCCCAAGGAACTACTAGAGAAGGGAAAGGGTCCTGTATGTGCCAAAATGTTTGTGGCAGCCCTTTTCATAGTGGCTAGAAGCTGGAAGATGAATGGATGTCCATCAATTGGAGAATGGTTGGGTAAACTATGGTATATGAAGGTTATGGAATATTATTGTTCTATAAGAAATGACCAGCAGGAGGAATACAGAGAGGCTTGGAGAGACTTACATCAACTGATGCTGAGTGAAACGAGCAGAACCAGAAGATCATTATACACTTCAACAATGATACTGTACGAGGATGTATGCTGATGGAAGTGGATTTCTTCAACATAGAGAAGAGCTAATCCAATTCCAATTGATTAATGATGGACAGAACCAGCTACATCCAGAAAAGGAACACTGGGAAATGAATGTAAACTGTTATTTTTACCTTCTGAATCCAATTCTTCCTGTGCAACAAAAAATTCGGTTCTACACACATATATTGTATCTAAATTATACTGTAATATATTTAACATATATAAGACTGCTTGCCATCTGGGGGAGGGGGTTGGGGGAGGAAGGGAAAAAATCTGAATAGAAGTAAGTGCAAGGGATAATGTTGTAAAAAATTACCCATGCATATGTACTGTCAAAAAATGTTATAATTATAAAATAAAATAAAAAATTAAAAAAAAAAAAAAAAAAAAGAAATGACCCACAGGATGATTTCAGAGAAGCCTGGAGAGACTAACGTGAATTGATGCTGAGTGAAATGAGCAGAACCAGCAGAACATTGTGATCATGTGATGATCAATTCTGATGGACAGGGTTCTTTTCAGCAATGAGGTGATTCATGTCAATTCCATGTGATGGAGAGAACCATCTGCACTCAGAGAGAGAACTATGTAAACTGAGTGTGGAGCACAACACAGCATTCACCTTTTTTGTTGCTCGCTCCCTTGTTTGTTTTTTTTTCCTTTTTGATCTGTTTTTTATTGTACAACATAATAAATGTGGAAATACATTCAGAAGAATTGCACATGTTTAATATATATTGGATTACTTGCTGTCAAGGGGAGGGGAGGGGGTTAGGGGGAAGGAAGGGAGAAAAATTTGGAACACAGGATTTTCTTTTTTTTTTTTTTTTTTTGAGGCTGGGGTTAAATGACTTGCCCAGGGTCACACAGCTAGGAAGTGTTAAGTGTCTGAGGCCAGATTTGAACTCGGGTCCTCCTGAATTCAGGACTGGTGCTCTATCCACTGCGCAACCTAGCTGCCCCTGGAACACAGGATTTTCAAGGGTGAATGTTGATAACTATCTTTGCATGTATTTTGAAAATAAAAAGCAAAATTTTAAAAAAGATAAATCTCAAAAAAAACCCCACAAATATCGTCCCATTTGATCCTCACAACAGTCTTGTCAGATAGGTGCTATTATTATCACCATTTTTCAGCTGAGGAAACTGAGGCAGGCAGAGATTATGGGACTTGTTCAAGGTCACATGGCTAGTAAGTGCTAGCTGTTTCTGACCTCAAGATTTCTTGGTTCCAGATCATGTGTTCTATCCAATGCATCACTCAGCTGACAAAGGGAACAGAAAGTGAAAAGACTCAAAAATGATTTGTTTCTTATTGAAAAGCTCAGCGATAGCAGTAGATGTTCTTAATGATAAAGGCAGAAGTCAAAAGGAAATCGTCACTAAGGGGGAAGAAGGCTTGTCGGTAAGGGGTAAGGAAAGGAGTTGATGGAGTTGATTTCCCCATGCGTTGAAATGCAACAAGAATCATCATCTCATGGCACATTTTGGCCATTTTGTCTTGCAGGACTCAGGACAACGAGGTGACCACATTTGTGACTAAATCTGTACTTTGTGCATTGTCTGTTGAAGAAGATGAGGCAATTTAAAAAGAGATGCAGCAAGTGAAGTGGGTGTGTATGTGAATATCCCAAAGCATGGATGGGCATAGGGAAGGATGCGGAAAAACAGGGCTTGGCTTTGAGATTCAAAAGAGACCAAGGGCTTATGGGCTGATGAACAGCTTTGCATCAGGGGAGTTTCTTCAACAAGAGAATCAGAAGTCACAGACATGGCAAGCACCAATTATCCAGCAAAAAAAGTGAAACGGACTCTGTTAACGGTCCCAACTGAAGTGGCCCAGAGAGTCAGCCTGGAATCACGAAACCTGAATTCAGACACTTTCCATCAGTGTGATCCTGGACAAATAATTCCAGCTTTGTTTGCATCAGTTCCTCATCTGTCCAATGGGAATGGTCCTAATAGCACCAAGCTCTCAGGGCTACTGGGGAGGTCAAATGAGGTGATAATTGTAAAGTGCCAGGCACCTGGGAAGTGCTACGTAAAATAGTTGTTATTAGGGAGTCACATCAGAGTCAGTTGCCTATGTCTGGCCCATTGATTAGTTAAGAGATCAAAATCCAATTAGAGAAGAGAATAAAATAGGAGAGAAGGCAGCACAAGAGCCGCCGCCAGTTTTGGAACCAGGAAAAAGCAATGCTGTTGACCTCGATGGTCACCATTTCCTGAAAAGGTTTAATTGATGTGAAGCAGTTGCCACAAGGAGGGAGCATAAAGAGAGCAGAAACCACCTCAGCCAGCAAATACAGGTCCTCCTTGCCAAGCCGAGAGAGAAGGTGGCCAAGGATGACAAGGATTTAGAATACAAACTCATTTGTAAACCACTCTGGAGGAGGAAGAATGAAGAAGGATGGCAGATGATTACAAGCAGCGTCACCTCGTAAAACAGTGAAAAGCAGCAGAGGTGAAAACAAGCTGGCATGAAATTTGGCAAGAGATCCGATTAAGGCAGCTCAACCCCGAAGCCCATAAATGGATCTGGCGAGAGTACAGCAGATGCATGGAACACAGAGCACATTTGTCTCTGTTTCCATAACAATCTGCTTTTGTTATGGGTCGATGATAACGGTACAAGAGGATTCAGATTCGGTCCAAAATAATGACTGGACCAGACCAGGCTCATCCTCGGGCAATGGCTATCTTTTTAACAACCCTGGAAACGTTGAACCACCATTAAAAAAAAAAAAAAAAAAAAAGTGCCTCAGAGAGGAGGAGATTCTGAGAGAATGAGGAAATAATAAATGAAATTCTTATTCAAATAAGGTTATTAGAGAACCAATTAATCAATCGAGTAGCATTTATTAAGGGCCTACTATATACCAGACACTGTGGCAGGTTTCAGGGATGCAAGCATAGTGTATGAAACAATTGGAAAAGAGTTTAGAATCCAATAGAAAATCATCAGTGAAGAATATTGATAACTACCCATCGCTACAGCAACTTTCTTATCTTTATAAAGTCTTAATAGACACACATATTGAGCAAATCTTGGATGAGTAAGCATGGGGGAGAATGGTCTCTCTCTCTCCGTTCTGTCATCTCCTGGAGAAAATGTGAATCCTCCGATTCCTCCTTGCTCCCACATCCATAGTTTTGGCTTTCAATGATTCAAGTCCTAGTTCCATAACGATAGCAGCAGGGAAGATAACCAAAGTGAGATCAGCAATGGTAGAGCTCAGACCCTTAAGCCAGACTTTCCCCTGGTTCTTTTAAAGAGAGACAGAAAGGATCTGGGAGATTCACCGGCTGAGAGACAATCGAGGCAGGTTGGGGACCTGAGAGAGACCTGAATAACCACACAGCTTTCTTGGGGGACCATAGGCTTCTAGGGATCCATACCAACTATAGATCAGAAAAGGAATTTCTATGAGGGAAAGTGAAAAGGGAGCTAGAGACTCTTAGTTTCATTTAAATTTGGAGAGAGGCTTTAGGTTTTATATATAGCACTCTCTCTCTCTCTCTCTTTCTCTCTCTCTCTCTCTCTCTCTCTCTCTCTCTCTCTCTCTCTGTCTCTCTCTGTCTCTCTCTGTCTCTCTGTCTCTGTCTCTGTCTTTCTCTCTGTCTCTCTCTGTCTCTGTCTTTCTCTCTCTCTGGCTCTGTCTCTGTCACTGTTTCTCTCTCTGTCTCTCTCTGTCTTTGTCTGTCTGTCTATCTATCTATCTATCTATCTGTCTATCTATCTATCTATCTATCTATCTATCTATCTATCTATCTGTCTACCTGTCTGCCTGTCTGCCTGCCTATATATATATTCTCAAAGCAGAAGAGGAACAATAAGGCTGGGAGCAACCCAGAATCCCTCTCCTGGCTAGTACTTTATAGAGGTCCCTGGGAAAGGCAAGAAACTCAGTTCCAAGTGCATTTCATGCTTTCTGTTGAATAAAATCTATCTTGTATTCAATGCCTTCCTAGCTTGAGAACTTTCAGGGTGAACTGAGAGAACTTTTAGGCAGGAAGTACATGCTGGATTTCTTTGTTCTCAGGGGAAACCTTGGATGGAGACACAAGCCAAAGAGATTTTCTGAAAGATCTCAGATTTGACCCAATTAGGTTGTGGCCATGTGTTACAAAATAAAAGACTGGAATTTTCAGATTTTCACTAATGTCATCGACCACATACTCATAGTCAAACAGTATGAAATCTTACTGTATTTCTTGGTTGTTTAAAAAAACAACTTGGGCAAAAGATAATTTTAAATGCTCTTTCAAGCTTTCTCGTACAAGAATAACATTATTAAGTTCACAGGAGATTCCTTTATAGATGCAGCCCCAAAGATGATGCTTTTCTCTATCCTCTGATTATTGCAGGCAAACAAGACATATGGCAAAGGGGTGCACCTCTAGCATATTCCATACTTCCCCCTCAAAGGTCACCAGGAACCTTTTCTCAATTCCTTCCACCATTTGCCATCGGTGACCAACAACACCTTCACAACCCAGCCGATTCTCGTCGAACGTAGCTCCCGGCATCTCATATCCCTCTAGCTTCTCACTCTGTGGTCTTAGCCTTCATCTCCTCGTGCCCACACTACTGAAATGTGGTTCCTTCCTCCCCATTGCCTCAGGTTCTCTCCTCTCTGATCCAAACAGCACAAAGTGACCAAAGTGATTTTCTTAAAGCTCAGACCTGACCACACCATTGCTCACTGAGCGTTAGTGGCTCCCTATTGCTCTATGGTGAAAAACAAACTCTTCTGCATGGCATTTAAAGCCCTTCCCAGGCTCAGCCTACCCTTTCAGCCTGTGTCTCCTTCATGATCCAGACACATTGACTTTTCTGCCATGTTGGAGGCATGGCGTTCCAGTTCTATGCCTTTTCACATCCCGCCCGAGCTCCTCCTCTTGTAATCCTTGGTTTCATTTAAGGGTCAGCCCAACAGCCACTTCCTACACCACCCCTGTTCTTCCCCCCCCACATTTCTCCCCAGCTACTAACCCCTTCTACTGAGATGACCTTGTATTCCCTTCCCATTTTGCACAAATACCTAGATGTGCACATATCATCTCTCCCGATAAATATAAATTCTTCCAAGTCAGAGGCTTTTTTATTTTCATTTTTGAATCCCTGTCCTGAACTCAGCACCTGCCATACTGTAGACACTCCACAAATGTTTGATCGATCCATTGATGAAATATCCTATGGCTATTTCCTCGAGTGACAGGTTCCAACTTCCAATTCTGAAAGTCGCCCAAAGGGTTTCACTGATGCTGCTGAAAGTCTCATTGACACCGGAGAGACTTCCTCTGTGGTCAAATTCTTCCCAATAATGAGAAGAATAAAGATTTCCTATGAAGCAAAGTCATCTCACATTCCTATCGGGTAGACAGGCCCTCTCTCATCGTACAGGGGGGAGAAAGGGACCTTCTCCTGAAACAGGCGAATTAAGCAGATGGATTTTGACAGGAGCTGCATAATTAAAGCTCTTGTACCTTTAGAACCTTTGGTTCAGAAATCCATTTTGTCAGACGGTGCAAAGGGAGGTGCTTTCCTCCCCCTAGCTCCCACTTGTAAGATCTAAATAGTGGCTGAGGGAAAGAAGGAACAGTCTCTTCCTCTTGAAAGAGAGCTCACTTCTGTCTGGACACTGACATTGTCATGTTAATTGGCCAAATTCAGACACAAGCGCTCACCTTGAACCTGGGCCAGGAAGGACTATTACTTTAGGGGGCCTACTTTAAATTCTCAAGGTAGGGATGTGCTAGGTTTTAAAAAGCCAACTTTTTAATTCCTAAGAACTAAAAGAAAAGTATGGAAATGGGTGAAAATTGGGTTTCTCCTGGGTATCTTCAGAATTTCCCCCCTACTTTCTCTATATCATTATTTGTCACCCCCTCCCCTATGCTTTGATTGCACCCCCCCCCCATTGCTTCTAAAATCCTAAATTTTCTTCAGATTTCCACTGGGGCTCTGCCTTTTACATGAGCCCCCCACCCCAAATGGCAAGCATGTTCTCCAGCAAAATTGTCTTGTATTGTCTATATATTTTGTCCGCACTCATGTGCATGATGTCTCTCCTGGCAGAGCAAAAGCTTTTTGAGGGGAGGGATGGAGTCGTTTTTGTCTTCATATCTCCAGAAACTAGCATGGAGTAGCTTCTTAACAAATGTTTCTTTGTTTGACTGATTGGGATCCTTCCATCTTAATGTTCTAATATTCTCCATCCTCAGGAGCCTTCTACCGCTATTAAATTTTGCTCTCTATCCCAACATCCTACATTCTAAGACCTTTCATTAGATTCCTGCTCTTTTTGGCAAAAAGAAAATATAATTTGAACAATTCACATTACAAGACAACAGGACTAATATTCTTTCTAGCAATCAGATAGTCCAATAATCTTAGGCTAGTTTTTATTTTTTACCTCTTCTTTGAGCTGCTAACAATAACTAATATTTCTTTTTAAAAATTAATTAATTAATAATTTTTAACGAAAATTTTATGCATGGATAATTTTTCGGCATTGATAGTTGCAAAACCTTTTGTTCCAACTTTTCCCCTCCCTCCCCAGATGGTAGGATAATATGTATGACCCATACATATTAAATATGTTAAAGTAGACGTTAAATACAATATATGTATATATGTCCATATAGAATAACTGATATTTCTACAGCAGTTGAAATGTACAAACAAAACAAGTATTCTCCCATCTCACTCTTGTTAAGTGAACCTGGCTATATTTCCCCCACAAGATTCTATCGGTAGCCCTGAGTGGTTGACTTAATCCTTCTCTAATGCTATTGGCTTAGCCCCTATTCAAGGGGGTATTCTTCGGGTTCTCCTTGCTGCCAGTAATGAGCACCCTAGTTCCATCTAACTTTAATTAACATGACAAAGAGTACAGACATTTCCTCCCCCTCTGTCACCATGGGGAGGGCATATTCTTCCCTGTACCACCTCAGTGTCTGGGATGAACAGGCCCAAGAATTGACACAGTTTCTAGGTTGCATTGGTCTCAACCAGTTCATGGCCAAACAAGGCATTGCCTATTTGTGATAAACCCGGATTACAAGTACCACTGGCCCGGGGCCTGAAAGTCGGTTGGGGATATTGATGCTGGGCTTTCTGTAAGCATGAACTTACTCTTCTGACTTCTCAAAGCTCAGAGCTGTAGCCTCTGGTCTCTTTTATCTAAAATGAAAGAACAAAGCTGAAGGCCCTTCTTATCCACAGGACACAATTGCCAAGATCTCTCTCCTAACAACGTTGTCTCTCCTCTCATGGATGGAAGAAGTATAATCAAAGAAAGGAGAAAGAGGTCCATCCACTAGTACCTTTGGAATGGCTTCCGTTTGTGATCACAAAGTCATAGCCAATCCAAAAAGCTCCTGGTTACCCCGTGGCTAGCCGATCAGAAACTGGGAAAATCCAAGCGTCCTTTAAATCTTTTCCAGATATTTTCATGACATATCATTATATCACTGGAAAATGAAGGCCCAGCCTCTTCAGCACTATGGATACATTAATAAGGACTGGGATCCGTGCTGAGTAGACCTTGTTATTCAAAATACTTTCCTCCCAACAACCTTGTGGCACAGGTAGTGGAGCAGGAAGGATTATCTTCATCTTATAATCGGCTCTAAATGGTTTAAATGGATTCCCAAGGGACCCCCAGCCACTCATTATTGGATCCAGGATTCCTAGTCTCAGAGAATTACAGATTTAGAACTGCAATGGAGCTTGGTCATTTTCAGTGAAGAAACTGTGGCCCAAAGAGACTGAGTGATGTGTCCAGACTCACCCAGCTGGTAAGGATCTGTCAGCATTTGCCCCCAGATGTTCCTGACTTCAATCTAGCAAAGATTTTCCTCCTCCTTTCTCTGATAAAGGCTCCAAAGAACAGTGAAGTGTCTAAAAAAAAAAACAATTCAGAGCCTGAAGGACCAATAAAAGGGACTAGATAATTCTCACCAAGATTTTACCCTC